>NC_058407.1:99515743-99526777 GCF_002201575.2 Neomonachus schauinslandi | reverse complement strand
TGTTCTTTGGGTGTTGAGTTTGAGAAGTTCTTTATAGATTTTGGATACTAGCCCTTTATCTGATATGTCATTTGCAAATATCTTCTCCCATTCTGTCGGTTGTCTTTTGAAAACCACCCTCATTTTTGAGAAAAGCAAAACAGCCTGTTTATTTATTTTGCCCTAGAAACTTCTGGTGCATAAGCCCACAGAGATGGCTCTGCAGAGCTGGAAAGGAGAGAAGTGTTTATTTATCACCCTTTCCTGGGCAAACCACATTTGCATTCCTAGAGAGTGTTGATTACAGTGCTCCAAGAAATGCAGTTGCTTGGTGGGCTGGCTTACCTCAGCCCAGACACAAACCACTTGCAGTTTTGTTTGCGTGGGGAGGTAAAGAGCTGCTGTTTGGAGAGCTTCTGTACCTGCCAGAGACTGGGCTCCTTACTCTGCGTACCGAGCAGACACGGTAGGTTGGCTCACTCAGAACCTATCTTTCTCCCCTCCTTTCCTCTTTTATAGAGGCTGGAAACCTAGAACTCGACCTCCCGACACCCCATAGCAGGCCACGTGACATAGTGCTGGCCAATAATACATAAGTGCAAATTTGCTGGCGAGGACATCTCTTCCTGACTTAAAAAGACGAAGTTTCACGAAGAGAAAACTGGTCATCTTCTCACCTCACTTTTCCTCTTGCTTGTACTGTGGATGTGATGCTCGAAGGTGCAGCAGCTGTCTTGCAACCATGAGGCCAAGTGTGACTATGAAAGCCACTGGGCTGAGTCTAGCCTTTTGTAATAAAGTATCATCTCTCATTGGAGACACTATCAATATTGGAGGACGCACCCTTATTTAAGTCCCATTAGGAAAGATTAAATGCTGTTAATTAAACTGCAACTTGTTTGTAAAGCACATCCAGATTCCCAAGATGTTACCATGTGAAAGGAAATAAAAAGCAGGTCTTAAAATTGATGAGATTTGAACACTGCCTGAGCCCTAGCATGTCTGCCTGTGGACTGACATGAGAACAACGTTTTTTTTTTTTTTTTCTTTTTAAGATTTTATTTATTTATTTGAGAGAGAGAGTGAGCAAGAGAGCACAAGCAGGGGGAGCAGCAGAGGGAGAGGGAGAAGCAGGCTTCCCACTGAGCAGGGAGCTTGACACCGGGCTCCATCCAGGACCCTGAGATCATGATCTGAGCGGAAGGCAGACTCTTAACCGAACGAGCCTCCCAGGCTCATTCTTTTAGGCATGGCTGTCAGGCTTTCTGTTCCTTCTGGCGAAACATATTCCTGTTGACTCCTGACAATCACCTCCTGAGATGGGTATTAATGCCCCTATTTTACTAACAAGGAACCTGACACATAGAAGGACACGGATTGTAGATCCTATAATTGCATACATTATAAGCGAGAACTGAGCCCACTCAGGGGTCTCCGAGTGTACTGAACTTGGCCCTGTACCTGACCTGCTCGGTTGCTCTGTGGCCTTCATGGTGTAGCTAGAGGGATGATGGTCAGCTCTGCAGTCACACCCTTCCCCCATTCCCACACTCTGGAGGCCACTGCCCTGTCATCTGAAATTCGTCCCTGTGAGCTCGGAGCTCAGCAGCCTTTTGCCACAGGTTTCTCAGTCCCTGGGGCAGTTTGTTTTTGATGTGGGAAACAAAGGCGGAAGAAAAATTATTAAATTTCCTTACTACCTACAGCCCACTGACAAGTCCTTGAAACAGGCAGAGTGACATTCCTGTAGGGACTCAACTGCCTCGATGTTGACACTTTGCTAAGGGGAAAAGACCCCCCTCCCCCCCCCCCCGCCTCCCCGAACCTGTAAGTCTACCTTAACATATAAAAATTCCTTTAGGAACTTCCTTTATCTCTACCCCCCCCCGAGATACGTGTTGGCAATCATCCCCCAAGAATATGGCCCACCGATATCCATCTGAAGGGTCTCATGACTAAGGTGTTATTACACGGTAATAAATGGCCTTTTCCCAACAATAGCCAGCCCCCTCAAGGTCCTGGAAACCTTGCTTCCAAAATTCCTCAGAGACTTACACTATCCCTAGCCCCCTCCCAACTTGAAAGTCTATAATGGGCCACTCCTCATGACCCTGGTGCAGCTCTTCCTGCCTATGGGTCCCGTCCCCGGGCTTTAATAAAACCACCCTTTTGCACCAAAGACGTCTCAAGAATTCTTTCTTGGCCATGGGCTTCGAACCCTAACGTTCTTTCCTACAGCAGTTTTCTCTTCCAGTTTCTCATTTGTCTTCTCTCTGTGCCCTTCCATCCCCTCTGCAACAAGAGCACAGGACCGGAGAAAGCATGATGTCTCTGTGGGAGAACTGCATATTCCCGCTCTCCTGGGCTCGCTGCCAATTTCCTGTTTGCCCACAGGCTTCCGGGATGTGGGGCCCACAGTGCTGCAGGTGGTGGAGCAAGACGTTTGCAGAAGCGGACTCTCAGGTCAAGAGCCTCTTGCAAATTAGCCAGTCAGCTTTCCTTTGCCTTGGAAGCTGGCCTTGGAGGACATTCTCCTGGAGACCAAGGGATGGGGGAGTGGGGAGGGCTTAGGGCTCTGGTCCAGACACACGGAGGCAGTGTTTGTGTCTTTAGCTTAAGGAAGCACTCCCTCCTCACTCTGATTTTTCCTTCTCGAAGCAGAAAGGACGAGAAGCAAGAGTTGAAAGGGTGTTAGTGTTAAGTAAGATAGACCTGGCTTCTCCAGATCACTGTTCCCTGCTGGGGTTGTGTGTAGGGGGAGCAGTGGAAAACAGGGGCAGATGAAATGGGTTATGGGTCAAACGAATATATTAGAACATTAATTTTTAGTGTGTGGTTTAAGGAATCACTTGAAATGCCTAAGAAGCATGGTAGGAATCAAATTGCTCCTTGGAGAGTCACTCACGCACTAGCATGCTGAAGTTAGGGCCAGCGGGCGCAGCCGCTGGCTGGGCGCGGGGAGGACCCTGGGCCTTCCTACTAGCCTTTCTCTGCTTTCTGGCCGAGCTGGAGAATGGGGATCAGAGCGTGGGGTGGGGCCTTGTGCCATCTCCTCTGGCTCCCAGCAGAAGCAGAAGTGGAAAACTCCTAGGGGGCTTTTCTTCTCTCACATGAGGGAGACACAAGCAAAAGATCTTTTCCCTGAGAAAACCCATGGAGAACAGCACCACCCTCCCCCAACCCCAAAAGCCTAGGGGCTGGAGAACTGACCTTGAAAACCCTGGTTTCTACACAACCCAACTTCAGTCCAACCCCGCCCTGGCCTGGCACCCCAAACCCCTAAGTTCCCATAAGAACTATGATTAAGGGCCTGTGTACCTCACAGGAAGTCTTAGATTGCAAACATCTGTCCAAACTGCTGACTTGGTGTAAATGGATCGAACGGCTAAGTCTGTGTTGGGAGGGGAGAATTTTGCATCGCGGAGCGCTGAGGACTTGCCATTTGAACGTGTGCCAGGCTGCAGGGAGCTTCTGGCTTCAGATGGATTCCGGCTGCAAGAGGTTCCTTTTGTAAATCAGCCTTAGGACAATTCTTTGCCTTCTTTCTGCAAGTCAAATACCAGGGCCCATTCTTCTGGACCCCATGGGGAGTTAGTGGCTTTTTTCCTCTTACTCATCTGCAGGGTCCGTTCTTGCTGTTTCCAATATCCACCACACTGCTCTGGGCTTCCCGGCACACCAGATTTATCAAGTGCAAGCTGGCGCAATTTTTTAAAATTAAACTTTTTATTTTGAGTGCACTGGAGCTGCACCCACATTTGTAAGAATTCATACACAAGAGATTCCATACAATAGTGCAACCAGAATGTTGACATTGACACATGAAGATATAGAACATTTCATCACAAGAAATCTCGGATGTTACTATTTTATAGCCACACCCACATCCCTCCCTCCTGTCACCCCCCCCTTTATCCTTGGCAACTGCTAACCTGTTCTTCATCTCTCTAATTCTGTCATTTCAAGAAAGCTATATAAATGGAATCACACAGTATGTAACCTTTTGGGGTTGGATTTTTTTTTTTTTGTCTCACTCAGCTTAATTCTGTGGAGTTATGTTGTTGTGTGTATCCAAGTTGTTGTACGTATCAAGAGTTTGGTCTTACGGCTGAGCAGTATACTATGGCGTGGATGTGCCACAGTTTAACTATCACTCTCTGGATGACACCTGGGTCGCTTCCAGGTTTTGGCTATTGTCAGTAAAGCTGCTATGAACAGTTGTGCACAGGTTTTTGTGTGAACATAAATTTTCATTTCTCTGGGATAAATGCCCAGGAGTGCAAATGCTGGGTCATATGGTAGTTGCATGTTTAGTGTTTTTAAAAAAACCCTGCCAAACTGTTTTCCAGAGTGGTTGTACCATTTCACATGGGCACCGACAATGTGTTAGTGGTCATTTTGAATCCTCACATGCACCAGATGTGGAGATGACTTTTTATCATAGTTGTTCTGATAAGTGGGTATGATATCTGAATGGGATTTCAATGTACACTTCCCTCAGGGCTAGTGACATTGCATGCTTTTTCATGTGCTTATTTGTCATCTGTATATCCTCTTCGCTGAAATGTTTGTTTGCATCTTTTGCCTATTTTCTAAGAGGGCTGTTTGTTTTTTACTCTTAAGTTTTGAGAGTTCTTAAATATTCTAGATGCTAGCTCTTTTTCAGAGATGCAGTTTGCAAATATTTTCTCCATTTTGTGCGTTGTTTTTTCATCCTCTTTTTTTTTTTTTTTTTTTTTTTTTTTTTATTCATGAGAGACAGAGCGAGAGAGAAAGGCAGAGGGAGAAGCAGACTCCCAAGGAGCAGGGAGCCCGATGCGGGACTCGATCCCAGGACCCTGGGATCATGACCTGAGCCGAAGGCAGACGCCTAACCATCTGAGCCACCCAGGCGCCCTGTTTTTTCATCCTCTTAACAGGGTCTTTTGCAGAACAAAAGTTTAAATCTTGATGGAGTCCAATTGATCAGTTTTCCTTTTATGGATCATGTTTTTGGTGTCAAGTCTAAGCACTCTTTCCCTAACTTTGGATCCCAAAGATTTTCTCTTGTGCTTTTTTTCTAAAAGGTTTATAGTTTTACATTTAAGTCTGTAATACATTTTGAGTTAATTTTTGTATGCTGTGGGAGGAGCAAGATGGCGGAGGAGTAGGAGACCTAAATTTTGTCTGGTCCCAGGAATTCAGCTAGATAGGGATCAAACCATTCTGAACACCTACGAACTCAACAGGAGATCGAAGAAAAGAATAGCAGCAACTCTCTGAACAGAAAAGCGACCACTTTCTGGAAGGTAGGACGTGCGGAGAAGTGAATCCGAGGTGATATTTGGGAAGATAGATGGTGGGGGAGGGGGCCTCCGTTTGCCGCTTCTGGCAAGTGATAGAGCCGCGGAGCACAAAATCGGAACTTTAGAAGTCAGCTCTGCTGAGGGACGTCGCTCCAGTGGCTAAGCGGGGGGTGGAACCCTCGTGGGACAGTGTGGTCTCAGAACCCTCGGGACCACAGAAAGACCGGGGGTGCCTGAGTGCAGCAGAGCTCCCAGGTATTGGAGTGGGGAAGCCGGCTGCAGAGATGGAGCAGAGGCGCGGGCTCTTAGCTCGGGGTTGCCATAAACCGTGATCTGCGGCACAGTCGGGCCACTGCTCTTCCAGCAGGGACCCATCAAGCAGCAGATCTGGGGAGACTCCCCTTCCTCCCCCAGGAGGAGCGGTGTGGGAGCGCACTGCAGGGACCTGCTGGGTTTGGAGACTCCACATGGGGTCGCATGCCAGAGACAGAAATGCTTGGTCACAGGCCGGGTGAACATGGAGTGTGGCCAGAGACCAGGGAGATGGGAGTGACTGACTGCTTTTCTCTGGGGGTGCACTGAGGACCAGGGCCCCGAGTTCTCGGCTCCTCTGGGGTGGAGATTGGGAGGCCGCCATTTTCACTCTCGTCCTCCAAAGCTGTACGGAAAGCTTGCAGGGAACAAAAGCTCCCGAGAGCAAACCTGAGCAGATTACTTAGCCCGACCAGCAAGGGTGGGGCAATTCCGCCTCTGGCAAAGATATTTGAGAACCATGGCAACAGGCCCCTCCCCCAGAAGATCAGCAAGAACAGCCAGCCAAGACCAAGTTTACCGATCAATGAGAACGGCAGAACTCCAGCGCTAGGGGAATACTGCACATAGAATTCATGGGTTTTCCCCATGATTCTTTAGTCTTTCAAAGTTAATTTTTTAAATTTTCTTTTTCTATTTTTTTTGAACTTTTCTTTTCCCCTTTTTCAACCAACATCTTATCAATTCCTTTTTTAAAAGTCTTTTTTATCTCTCATTTTTAGAGTCATATTCTATCCCTTCATAGTAGTTAACCTTATTTTTGGTATATATATATATATAAGTTGTTCTTGCTTTAAAATTTTGGGATACAGTTTCTTCTAACAGACCAAAATATACCCTAAATCTCTAGTGTATGGCTTTGTTCTAGTCTCCTGCCTGATCACATTCTCTCCCTCTTTTTTTTTAAATTTCTCTTCTTTCTTTTTTCAACCAACTTCTTATCTTATCAATTCCTTTTATAAAATCTTTTATAATTTTCATCTTTACAGTCATATTCCATCCCTTCAACATATTTACCCTTATTTTAGCACATATGTAAGTTTTTCTTTCTTTAAAATTTTGGGAAGCAGTTTCTTCTAACAGACCAAAATACACCCAAAATCTAGCATGTGGCACTGATCTATTCAGCAGCCTGATCATATTTGATCACATTCTTTTTTTTCCTTTTTTCTTTTTTCTTTCTTTCCTTTTCTTTTCCCCCAGTTTCAGGTCTCTTCTGATTTGTTTAGTGTATATTTTTCTGGGGTCATTGTTACCCTGTTAGCATTTTGTTCTCTCATTCGTCTATTCTCCTCTGGACAAAATGACAAGATGGAAGAACTCACCTCAGAAAAAAGAACAAGAAGCAGTACCGACTGCCAGGGACCTAGTCAATACGGACATCAGTAAGATGTCGGAACTAGAGTTCAGAATGACGATTTTAAAGATACTAGCTGGGCTTGACAAAAGCATGGAAGATACTAGAAAAACCCTTTCTGGAGAAATAAAAGAACTAAAATCTAACCAAGTCCAAATCAAAAAGGCTGTTAATGAGGTGCAATAAAAAATGGAGGCTCTAACTGCTAGGATAAATGAGGCAGAAGAGAGAATTAGTGATATAGAAGACCAAATGATGGAGAATAAAGATGCTGAGAAAAAGAGAGATAAACAACTACTGGATCATGAGGGCAGAATTCGAGAGATAAGTGATACCATAAGATGAAACAATATTAGAATAATTGGGATCCCAGAAGAAGAAGAAAGAGAGAGAGGAGCAGAAGGTATACTGGAGCAAATTATAGCAGAGAACTTCCCTAATTTGGGGAAGGAAACAGGCATCAAAATCCAGGAGGCACAGAGAACCCCCCCCAAAATCAATAAAAATAGGTCAACACCCCGACATCTAATAGTAAAACTTACGAGTCTCAGAGACGAAGAGAAAATCCTGAAAGCAGCTCAGGAGAAGAGATCTGTAACCTACAATGGTAGAAACATTAGATTGGCAACAGACCTATCCACAGAGACCTGGCAGGCCCAAAAGGACTGGCAGGATATATCCAGAGCACTAAATGAGAAAAATATGCAGCCAAGAATACTCTATCCAGCTAGGCTGTCATTGAAAATAGAAGGAGAGATAAAAAGCTTCCAGGACAAACAAAAACTAAAAGAATTTGCAAATATGAAACCGGCCTTACAAGAAATATTGAAAGGGGTCCTCTAAGCAAAGAGAGAGCCTAAAAGTAACATAGACCAGAAAGGAACACAGACAATATACAGTAACAGTCACCTTACAGGCAATACAATGGCACTAAATTCATATCTTTTGATAGTTACCCTGAATGTAAATGGGCTAAGTGCCCCAATCAAAAGACACAGGGTATCAGATTGGATAAAAAAACAAGACCCATCGATATGCTGTCTGCCAGAGACTCTTTTTAGATGCAAAGGCACCTCCAGATTGAAAGTGAGGGGGTGGAAAACCATTTACCATGCTAATGGACACCAAAAGAAAGCTGGGGTGGCAATCCTTATATCAGACAAATTAGATTTTAAACCAAAGACTATAGTAAGAGATGAGGAAGGACACTATATCCTACTTAAAGGGTCTATCCAACAAGAAGATCTAACAATTATAAATATCTATGCCCTTAACATGGGAGCAGCCAATTATATAAGCCAATTAATAACAAAATCAAAGAAACTTGTCGACAACAATACAATAATAGTAGGGGACTTTAACACCCCCCTCACTGAAATGGATAGATTATCTAAGCAAAAGATCAACAAGGAAATAAAGACTTTAAATGACACACTGGACCAAATGGACTTCACAGATATATTCAGAACATTCCATCCCAAAGCAACAGAATACACATTCTTCTCTAGTGCCCATGGAACATTCTCCAGAATAGATCACATCCTAGGTCACAAATCAGGTCTCAACTGGTGCCAAAAGATTGGGATCATTCCCTGCATATTTTCAGACCACAATGCTTTGAAACTAGAACTCAAACACGAGAGGAAAGTCGAAAGAACTAAAATACATGGAGGCTAAAGAGCATCCTACTAAAGAATGAATGGGTCAACCAGGAAATTAAAGAAGAATTAAAAAAATACATGGAAACCAATGAAAATGAAAACACAACTGTTCAAAATCTTTGGGATGCAGCAAAGGCGGTCCTAAGAGGAAAGTATATAGCAATACAAGCCTTTCTCAAGAAACAAGAAAGGTCTCAAATACACAACCTAACCCTACACCTAAAGGAACTGGAGAAAGAAAAGCAAATAAAGCCTAAACCCAGCAGGAGAAGAGAAATAGTAAAGATCAGAGCAGGAATCAATGAAATAGAAACCAAAAGAACAGTAGAACAGATCAACAAAACTAGGAGCTCGTTCTTTGGAAGAATTAATAAGATTGATAAACCCCTGGCCAGACTTATCAAAAAGAAAAGAGAAAGGACCCAAATAAATAAAATCATGAATGAAAGAGGAGAGATCCCAACCAACAGCAAAGAAATACAAACAATTATAAGAACATATTATGAGCAACTATATGCCAGCAAATCTGAAAGAAATGGATGCATTCCTAGAGATGTATAAATTACCAAAACTGAACCAGGAAGAATTAGAAAACAGAACAGACCCATAACCACTAAGGAAATTGAAGCAATAATCAAAAACCTCCCAAAAAACAAGAGCCCAGGGCCAGATGGCTTCCCAGGGGAATTCTACCAAACATTTCAAGAAGAATTAATACCTATTCTTCTAAAACTGTTCTAAAAAATAGAAATGGAAGGAAAACTTCCAAACTCATTTTATGAGGCCACCATTACCTTGATCCCAAAATCAGACAAAGGCCCCATCAAAAAGGAGAATTACAGATCAATATCTCTGATGAACATAGATGCAAAAATTCTCACCAATATACTAGCCAATAGGATCCAACAGTACATTAAAAGGATTATTCACCACGACCAAGTGGGATTTATTCCTGGGCTGCAAGGTTGGTTCAACATCTGCAAATCAATCAGTGTGATACAATACATTAATAAAAGAAAGAACAAGAACCATATGATCCTCTCAATAGATGCAGAGAAAGCATTTGACAAAGTACAGCATCCTTTCTTGATTAAAACTCCTCAGAGTGTAGGGATAGAGGGTACATACCTCAATATCATGAAAGCCATCTATGAAAAACCCACAGCGAATATCATTCTCAATGGGGAAAAACTAAAAGCTTTCCCCCTAAGGTCAGGAACATGGCAGGGACGTCCACTATTGCCACTGCTATTCAACATAGTATTAGAAGTCCTAGCCACAGCAACCAGACAACAAAAAGAAATCAAAGGCATCTGAATCAGCAAAGAAGAAGTCAAACTCTCACTCTTTGCAGATGATATGATAGTTTATGTGGAAAACCCAAAAGACTCCACCCCAAAACTGCTAGAACTCATACAGGAATTCAGTAAAGTGGCAGGATATAAAATCAATGCACAGAAATCAGTTGCATTCTATACACCAAGAACAAGACAGAAGAAAGAGAAATTAAGGAGTCAATCCCATTTACAATTGCACCCAAAATCATAAGATACCTAGGAATAAATCTAACCAAAGAGGCAAAGAATCTGTACTCAGAAAACTATAAAATACTCATGAAAGAAATTGAGGAAGACACAAAGAAATGGAAAAATGTTCCATGCTCATGGATTAGAAGAACAAATATTGTGGAGATGTCAATGCTACCTAGAGCAATCTACACATTTAATGCAATCCCTATCAAAATACCATCCACTTTTTTCAAAGAAATGGACAAATAATCCTAAAAATTGTATGGAACCAGAAAAGACCTGAATAGCCAGAGGAATGTTGAAAAAGAAAAGCAAAGCTGGTGGCATCACAATTCCGGACTTCAAGCTCTATTACAAAGCTGTAATCATCAAGACAGTATGGTACTGGCACAAAAACAGACACATAGATCAATGGAACAGAATAGAGAGCCCAGAAATGGGCCCTCAACTCTATGGTCAACTAATCTTCAACAAAGCAGGAAGGAATGTCCCATGGAAAAAAGACAGTCTCTTCAAAAAACGGTATTGGGAAAATTGGACAGCCACATGCAGAAGAATGAAACTGGACCATTTCCTTACATCACACACAAATAGACTCAAAATGGATGGAAGACCTAAATGTGATACAGGAGTCCATCAAAATCCTAGAGGAGAACACAGGCAGCAACCTCTTCGACCTCAGCTGCAACAATTTCTTCCTAGAAACATCACCAAAGGCAAGGGAAGCAAGGGCAAAAATGAACTATTGGGACTTCATCAAGATAAAGAGCTTTTGCACAGCAAAGGAAACAGTCAACAAAACCAAAAGACAACCGACAGAATGGGAGAAGACATTTGCAAATGACATATCAGATAAAGGGCTAATATCCAAAATCTATAAAGAACTTCTCAAACTCAACACCCAAAGAACA
>NC_058407.1:99478875-99515343 GCF_002201575.2 Neomonachus schauinslandi | reverse complement strand
GTGGTATATATATATACAATGGAATATTATGCAGCCATCAAAAGGAACGAGATCTTGCCATTTGCAACGACGTGGATGGAACTGGAGGGTATTATGCTGAGCGAAATAAGTCAAAAAGAGAAAGACGTGTATCATATGATCTCACTGATATGAGGAATTCTTAATCTCAGGAAACAAACTGAGGGTTGCTGGAGTGGTGGGGGTGGGAGGGATGGGGTGGCTGGGTGATAGACATTGGGGAGGGTATGTGCTATGGTGAGTGCTGTGAATTGTGTAAGACTGTTGAATCACAGACCTGTACCTCTGAAACAAATAATACATTATATGTTAAAAAAAAAAAAAGAGGATAGTAGGAAGGGAAAAATGAAGGGGGGGAAATCGGAGGGGGAGACAAACCATGAGAGACTACGGACTCTGAGAAACAAACTGAGGGTTCTAGAGGGGAAGGGGGTGGGGGGTGTGTAGCCTGGTGATGGGTATTAAAGAGGGCACGTATTGAATGGAGCACTGGGTGTTATACGCAAACAATGAATCATGGAACACTACATCAAAAACTAATGATGCAATGTATGTTCATTAACATAACATAATAAAATTAAAAAAAAAATTTTTTTTGTATGCTGTGTAGGGCTTAGGGCAAAGTACTTTTTTCCCCCGTGAATGTCCAATTTCTCCAGGACCATTTGAAGAAGGCTGTCTTTCCTCCATTGAACTGTTTTTGTGCATTTGTCAAAAATCACTGGGGCATATTTGTGCAGGTCTGTTTCTGTGTACTTTTCTGTTCCAGTGATATATGTGTCTATCCCTCCACCAAAACCATACAGTCTTGATTACTCTGGCTATATATTATGATATAATGTCGAAACTAAGTGCACTGATTCCTCCTACTTTATTCTTCCATTTCAAACATTGTTTTAGCTATTCTAGATTATTCCCCCTTCCATATACATTTTAAAACACTCTTGTCTACATTTATAAAAATCTTGCTGGAATTTTGATTGTAACTGTTTTAAACCTGTATATAAATTTGAGGGATAATTAACATCTTTACTACGTTGAGATTTCCAAACCATGCAAGCATTAAGTCTCTTCATTTATTTAGATCTTTGATTTATTTCAGCGATGTTTTGTAGCTTTCAGCATGCAAGTCCTCTACATGTTTTGTTATATTTAAACCCAATATTTACCATTTTTTTGAGTGATTGTAGATGGTAATGTATTTTTAATTTTGGCGTCTATGTGTTCATTGTTAGTCTATAGAAATATAATAGACTTTTGTGTGTTCACTCTGTATCCTCCAACATTGCCCAACACACATACTGATTCTAGTGGTTCTTTGTAGATTTTTCGGAATTATCTACATGGAAAATCACATAGTGTACAATAGGAAAGTTTCATTTTTTCCTTTCAAGTCTGTATGCCTTTTCCCTCCTTTTAAAAAATTGTGTTAAAATACACAAAATACAGTTTACCATCTTACCCATTTTTAAGTGTACAGTTCCATGGTATTAAATATATTCATACTGTTGTGTAGCCATTAACCACTCTCCATCTGCACAACTTTCCTTTTGTAAAACTGAAACGCTATGCCTATTAAACACGAACTTCCTTCTCCCCTCCTCCAGCCCATGGCAGCCACCATCCTATTGTCTGTCCTTATGATTTTGTTTACTCTAAGTACGTTACTTAAGTGGAATCATGCAGTATTTGTTTTTCTGTGATTGGCTTATTCCACTTAGTTTAATATCCCCAAATTTCATCCATGTTGTAGTATTCTTTTTTTTTTTTTAAAGATTATATTTATTTATTTGAGAGCGAGAGATAGCAAGAGATAGAGCATGAGCAGGGTAGAGAGGGAGTAAGGGAGAGAGGGAGAAGCAGGCTCCCTGTTGAACAGGGAGCCCAATGCTAGGCTTGATCCCAGGATCCTGGGATCATGACCTCAGCCAAAGGCAGATGCTTAACTGACTGAACCACCCAGGTGCCCCCATGTTGTAGTATTCGGCAGATTTTCCTTCCTTTTTAATGCTGATATATTTGAATGCTAATAATATTCCATTGTATGTTTATACCACATTTTGCTAAGCTATTCATCTGTTGATGGGCACTTGGGCTGCTTCTACATTTTAGCTATTGTGAATGATTGGTGTACAAATACCTCTTTGAGACCCTGCTTTTCATTCTTTTGGATCATACCCAGAAGTTAAATTGCTGTGTCATGCAGTAATTCTATTTTTAATTTTTTGAGGACCCCCATCCTATTTTCCACAGTGGCTGCACCATTTGACATTTCCACCAATAGTGCGTCAGGGTTCCAATTTGTCCACATGCTGACCAACATGTGTTGTTCTGTTTTCTTGACAGCAGCTACCCTGGTGGGTGTGAGGTGATATCTTCCTATGGTTTTGATTTGTATTTCCCTAATGATGAGTGATGTTGAGCATCTTGTCACATGCTTATTGGCCATTTGTGTCTTTGGAGAAACGCCTAGTCAAGTCTTTGGCCCATTTTTGCCTTGAGCTTCTCTTTGTTGTTAAGTTGTAGGAGTTCTGTATGTATTCTGGATAATCATCCCTTATCAGATGTATGACTAACAAATATTTCCTCCCATGCTGTGGCTGCATTTTTACTGTGTGGATAGTATCTTCCAATGTACACATTTTAAGAATTTTCATGAGGTCCATTTTGTCTATTTTTGTTGTTGTTGTTGTTACCTGTGCATTTGGTGTCAAATCCAAGAAATCAGTGCCAAGTCCATTGTTGTGAAGTGTTTGTCTTACGTTTTCTTCTAAGAGTTTTATTGTTTTAGATTTTACATTTAGGTCCTTGATCTGTTTTGAGTTATTTTTGTGTGTGTGGGTGCATGTGTGTGTGCGTGGTGTGAGGTAAGGGTCCAACTTCATCCTTTTATTTCCTGTTCTTGTCTTATCATACTGAAGAAAACTTCCAGTATTATGGTGAATAGGAGGGGGGAGAGAGGGCATCCTTACTTGTTTCTGATTTCAGGGAGAAGCATGTGGTCTTTCATCACTAAGTATATTGTTAGCTGTAGATATTTTTGTAGATGATTTTCTCAGATTTATGAAGTTTCCCCCTCAATTACTAAGTGCCATTGGAGCCCTCCAAGCACTGTGATAGCTTCTTTCAAACCTCTCTCTGGGGTGGGGGAGGGCATCGGGGGCATACCACCTTCCATTGGGAAACATCAGTTTCGATCAATCATGATTCACTCTCAGCGGCCTGGTCCCTTCTTACCTTGTCTTATCTCCAGGAGGAGTATAGATAACCAAAGCCAACAGTGTCAGCCATTGGAGGAGAAGGAGCATCTTCAAGTGGAACCAGAAACATTATAATTGGATCCAGAGGGGCCCCAACATCTCTCCCAGGGCCTCCAAGTCTAGCGGGACTTAGTTTTTCTGCCATCAGATGCCTCCAAGGTAGCAACATGGGCCAAGACTTACTACCAACTCTGGCCGTGTGGTGAGAACCTGCAATGGGAGAGAGCACTTGTTCTTAACCATGTTGACTTCTTTTTCTCTCTGTGCTCTTGTTCTAACAGTGAAACATCTTAGACTGGAAGGGACTTTGGAGACCATGAAAATTATTTTACAGATGAAGACACTGAAGCCCAGAATGGGGAAGTAATTTGTTCAAGGTGAACAAGTAAATGACCAAGCCAGGACTGGGTCAGCTGAGCACTGCAAATGGAGTTCCCAGTTATAAGCTTTTCTTTCATTTCTCATCTCTCAGTGATATCTAATAGTTATTGGGAGCTTGCTATGAGACACAGAGTGCTAATTGACTTGTATCATTTAAAAAAGTTTTTAATTGCTATAACAACCTTATGAAATAGATAGTTTTATTGCCCCCATTTTATAGATCAGGAAATTGAGGCTTAGAAAGATTAAGGAAGGTGCCAGGGCCTGATTCTAAAATCAGCAGGATTAGCTACTGCACCATACCACTTCCCCAGTAAGATAAGCCTTTGTTTTCTTTTGCTGTCATCTATTCTGGATAGATTAGGGAGACATCCTCCAAAGGCCAGGCAATTTCTCTTAGGTGTGCCCACAATGTTTGTGTCTCCCTACCAGTTGGAGGAAATGTGGAGGGAAGATGAATCCATTCATTCCGGTTTTCTGTGACTGAGAAGGGGTAAGAGATGAAGAGCATGATTCAGCCATATTATTTTGCCTTTTCTAAAAAGAAAACTCCTTATTAAAACAACAGTGTAATATTAGGCTATGTCTTAATTATAACCTAGGGTTTATAGTTCTTACAGAAAGATATGATTAGGACAAAATTAAAATATGGCAGTGAGTATAAGTTGTCCCACTCAAGTACTGTTTTCAGTTACTCCTTATTTAAAAGTTGGCTTTCTTTACTCTTTTATATTTTCTCAATGATTCCAGGATTTCCACTGTAAAGCAATTTTGCCTGTACAAGGCTTCCAGGAACCCAAACCAGCCACTGGCAGCTTTGGTGTAGATACATCCTGAAGGAGGCAATTCCCTGGGCACTTCTACTCTTACTGTGTTGAGAGTTATTCATGACTAACCTCTCTATTCTCTTGTCTGCTTGTTCTTCCATGCATCCATCTATCCATGCATCCACCCATCCATCCATCCTCCCATTCACTCATCCATCCATCCATCCATCCATCCATCCATCCATCCATCCATCCACTCTCCCATTCCCTCATCCAACCATCCATCCATACGTCCATGCAACTACTCTTTCATTCAACAGTTATTTATTAAATGCCTTCTTAAAATGACCCTACTATGTTTTATGTGCCACACAGTGTTCAACAAAGAGTTCATGTGGCTTGTCTGGTTTCTTGAGTATGTGTTTTCTCCTCTGATAGGCTATGAGCCCTTCAAACAGGGACAAGAAAGGGTCTTATTGCTTTCTGTACCAAGTGCCTGACACGGAGAAGGTATTCAATCAATGTTTGTAGAATTGTATTATCCATCCAATGGTGCCTGCCTTCTCTTCAAGTCTTCTTAAACAGGCCTTTCTTTTCCCCTTTCATGTTTCATAGGACATTTAGAAAGCACAGAAAGACAATTTTATCAGAGATCAGAGTCTGAAAATGAATGCAAAGAGAGAAAAATAAGCCAGGAACGGGTTCAGGAATAATCAAGAATAATCAGAATAATCAGAATAATGTGGTAATGTAGACGGTTTTATCCCAGCCCTGAGCAGAGTTTGATTGCTTCATTCTATGTATAATCTTTATGATTCTTTGGGTGCCCCTTTTCTCTCCTGTATTCCACATTTGGATCTGATGTCCCTCCTGCCTTCAAGATGGGGAAACTGAATCCCAGAATGGCCTACAGACTTGAACCATCTCACATGGCACATCAGGAACTGAGATATGGGGAGAAAATAGTAATTTTTAGATTTTAATAGTCAAATCCTGATATCATCACCATCATATCATATTTACTATTTATGAGCTCTTATTAAGTGCCAAGAACTTTGTATGCATTATCCTTTCCCCTAAATCTTTCTTCTGATAACATTTCAAACCCATAAGAAGTAGTAAGAATGTACAATGAAACATCAAGTTTCACTAATTGCTTTAATTCTTACACCTACTTTCTTACACCTAGTTTCACATTTTTGCTTTATCTCTCTCCCTCCTTCTCTCTCCCTCCCTCTCTCTCTATTTTTGAATCATTTCAGTTACTTGCAGACATTGTGACACTTCACTACTAAATATTCCAGCATATATCTCCTCAGAACAAGAGCCTCCTTCTACATTACTAAAATAAAATTATCGCACTGAGGAAATTTAACATTAAAACAATTCCATTATCTATTATATAGTCATTATTCAAATTTTTCTGATTTTCCTAATAGTAATCCTCTCTCTCTCTCCCTTCCCTTCCCTCCCTCCCTCCCTCCTTCCTTCCTTCCTTCCTTCCTCCAGGATCTAAATAAGGATCACACATTTCATACATACATTTCATACTTCTTTAGTCTCCTTTAATCTAGAACCCTTTCTCAGCCTTTTTTTCCTTTCATGCCATTGACAGTTTTGAAGAATCCAAGCTAGTTATTTTGCAAAATGTCCCTCAATTTTGGATTTGTTTGATGTTTCCTCATGGAAAGATTTGGGGTAAATATTGTTGGCAAAAATAATTACATAAGGGGCTCCTGGGTGGCTCAGTTGGTTAAGCAACTGCCTTCGGCTCAGGTCATGATCCTGGGGTCCCTGGATCGGGTCCCGCATAGGGCTCCCTGCTTGGCGGGGAGCCTGCTTCTCCCTCTGACCCTCCCCCCTCTCATGTACTCTTTCTCTCTCTCATTCTCGCTCTCTCAAATAAATAAATAAATCTTAAAAAAAAAATTACATAAGCGATGCCGTGTGTTCTCAGTGTGTCACATCAGGGGGCATAAAATGTCACTTTGTCTCATCATTGGTGATGTTATGATCACTTGGTTAAGGTAGTGTTTGCATGATTTCCGCACTGTGGAGATATCATTTTCCTTTGTAATTCATAAGTAATCTGTAGGGTAATACTTTGAGGTTGTGTGAATATCCCCCAACACTCTTTCATCCAGTGGTTTTAGTATTTGTTGATGATAAATATACATTATCTTTTCAAACTCACATAATAACCCTGTGAGGTACTATTACCCACATTTTTACAATGAGGAAACTAAGTCTCAGATAAAGAAACTTGCTCAAGTCCCCACAGTTAGTTAGGGACAGAGCTGGATTTTCTTTTAAATTTTATTTATTTATTTTGAGAGAGAGCGAGGGAGCACGAATGGGGTGGGGGAACAGCAGGCAGAGGGAGAAGCAGACTCCCTGCTGAGCAGGGAGCCCAATGTGGGGCTCAATCCCAGGATCCTGGGATCATGACCTGAGCCAAAGGTAGATACTTAACTGACTGAGCCACCCAGACGCCCACAGAGCTGGATTTTTCAACTTGGGTCTGTCTTGGCCTCTACTCTTACTGCTTACTACACTATACAATCTGGAGGTAGAGATCTCATCTCTTTTGCTCCAGGCAAGATAAGAAAAAGTGATATTTAAGATCATATAAGACACAATTTATTTCAACTTATTCCCTAAGCAGTTTTTTTTCTTGCTGAAGCCTGATGCCTCTCAATTCACCTTTTTCTGACTATTACCTGAAACATAGTAAATGAGTTATGTTTTTGTCCAATGGTCCCTAGACTATGGGATTCTGCTTTGGCTGATCCCAGGGTGTCCAGGACCCTGATGGCTGCCAGTACCTCATTGTATGGATGCAATTACATATGGCAGTGGTCCATTCAGGTGTGAGAAAGACCCCTGCAGAAATCCATAGAGATGATTACAGTGAACTTCTCTCTGGGGTCTTTCATAAAGGGAGTTTGGGGGCCCTGGCGATAGAAGTGGGGAATATATTTTTCTGTTAGTGCTAAATTTGCCAGTCAAGAATTGGACTAAAAAATTGTAACATATTAAAGCTAGAAGAGATCACCTAGCCCAGCTCCCTTTTTCCTTCCTTTGTAGTTGGAGAAACCGAGCCCTGGAATGGCAAGTAGACTGCCAAAGGTCATAGCTGGCAACCCACAGATCTGGGGCTGGAACGAGGGATTCCATGCACAGTAAGCTATAAAATGGCCAAGGTTATGCTCATGCCTCACCCTTGACCCAATGGCCAACAAGCTTGCCCAGCCCTTGGTCTTTCTGTGGCCCTTTCCCATCTATTCCCTTCTTGGACTTGTCCTTTGGAAGGCATTTGCTCATTCTTTCCTTCCTTCCTTACCAAGATTTATTATCCTCCTCCTGTGTGCCAGATCCCTGGGCACAGGAGTACAAAGCAAAAAGAAACAATGTCAGCCTTGAAGGAGGTCACAGTTTAGGTATGGGGGAAATACAATCCAACAACCATGCTATTATGTGTCAAGAAGTAGAGCAACACTGCTCATCTGCTGCTCTGGGGACATAGAAAAGGGAAGGATGCCTTGAATTTGTGTGGGCATGGGGGAGTTTGCTGGGAAGATAGGACCTCCGAGGGCAAGGGAAGAAAGTGTGGGAAGGAAAGGAAGGGCAGGGCAGAGCTTGGTAGATGTGTGAAGAGAGGATTCTGGAAGGCACCCAGAAACACACCCTATCACAGACTCAGCAGTACTTGGATGGTTGGGGATGGCTGCAACTGCCACCAGCCATCTGAAGCCCGTTGCTGGTTATTGGCTTGGCTCAGTTCGAGGCTTTAGGCAGGAGCTCCAGCATCCTCCATAGCTGCCCGGTGTCCACGGCCATTTGTGTTGTAGGCATGGGGGAGGGAGCCAGGGGAGGAAGTGGTGAGGAAGCTGAGGAGTGGGGACACAAGGGCCCTGAGGGCACTAATTGATGTTCCAGCTGCGTGTGATCTTTGTGCTTGCTGCTCAGTACACCGCATAATGGACACTTAGTTATGGAATCTAAACTAAGCCCAAGTCTCATTCTGCACAAGGGAATAATCACATCACAAGCTGGAAGGAAGGTGTTGGCTGTGCTGATTAGACCAAGGCATACACAGGCAAGAACAAGGGCTGGCCACTGTTTTTCTGCTCCAGCTGCTGACCAACTGCATAATTTGGGCCAATTAGGAAACAGCTGCATACCTATCAGTGAGTTGATGTAATGACTTCATACAGCATGGCCTTGGGCTGTGCTGGATGTCTCGGTGCCCTTCTTCCCTTAATGGTAGTCAGCAAAAACAGTGACAATGAAGTGACATTTTACTTCGCCAGGATGCTTTAACTTATTTACACAGATTACCTATTGGATCCTCACAGTAACCCAAACAATCAGTGACAGGAAGAAACCAAAGCTCAGAGAGGGTAGGTAACTTGCCCAAGGTCACACAGCTAAGAAATTGTGCAACTAGGACTGAATCAGGCAGTGTGATTCCTGAGCCCACGCACATGCCCACTCAGCCCCATGGCTTCTGAGTCCCTGGATGATGTCACTTGGGCAGGAGTTCTAGTGCTTGTCACACTGTGTGATTATGTTGTTCTTTCACTTTGTTGTTCGTTAGCCAATAAACTCTATGAAGGCAGGGGATGACCATTTTGTTCACCATTGGGCCCCCGGAACCTAGTATTGTCCTTGACACATTGTAGATGTTTAATACATATTTTGGGCTGACTGACTAGCTATGGATCTAGCCACAGAGCCTATTTCATATTTTGCCTATTATACTAATAGGGGAAGCCAATGAAATCAGGCTTTCTTGGATCTCTATTTCTTAGTGTGTGAGCTCTCTGGGCTCTGGGTGGGGGGCAGGCTGTGGGGAGATTTACCAGAGCTGTTCCCTCCTTTGCCCTTGCACTCATCTTCTGTAGCACCCAATCATGCTTTGATTGATTTATTCAGCAGATATTTAATGAAGACCTATGACATGCCAGGTACTGTTTCAGGCAGAGTGATAAATAAGACTAATAAACTCCTCTCCACATGGAGCTTGCAATCCAATGGAGTAGACAAACAATAAACAATAAGTAAGTCAAATAATACTGTATGTACAATGAAATAGATGCTTAGGAAGGGGAGTACGATGGGTCAGGAAGAGAGTGAAAATTTTAGGTAGGTGGCCAGTAAAGGCCTCAGTGAGAAAGTGATATTTGACAACATATTGGAAGGAAGTACGGAAAAAGCCCTGCAAATACTGAAGGAAGGAGCTTTCCAGGCAGCAAGTGCAAATGTCCTGGGGCAAAATCATGCTGGATGTTAGAGGAAAAATGGGGAGGTCAGAGGTTAGAGGAAGAGTGAGTGAGAGGCAAGTGATGGAAGACAGTTCAAGAAACAACCATGGTTAGGCTGTTTTTTATCTAAGGTCCTCTAGAGCTAAGTAATGACCCTGGGCTTTACTCTGAGTGAGGTGGGAAACCACAGGAGGAGTTTAACAAAAGACATAATCTGACTTTCCCTGTTATTCCATAATGTTCCTTATATGCGTATCTATCTCCCCCTCCACATCCCAAAGTTGGGATCATGTATATATTCCCAATGCTGAGCACAGCACCTGGTGTAGAGCAGATGTTTCAATACATTGCTCTCAAATGAATAAACACACAAAGAATACAAAACAGAATGAAACAACCTAAATCAGGGTGCAAACAGAGGCCCAGGGGAAGGACCAATACATTCTGACTTGAGGAGAGAGGGATGTTTTCTGGGGCAGGTACCTTTTTCTTCTAGGCCTGGAAGAATGAGAGGCTTTCCCTAGGTTAAGAGAAAAGAAAAAGTATGCTGAGCAAGGGACAGGAGCAAAGGTTTGGAGGCATGAGGATGCAGGGCAAATTGAGAAAACACCAAATAGATGGATGTTTCTGGAGCGCAGGGCTAGAGGAGGCTCACAGAGGGATGGGAGGCCAGAAAAAGAGACTCGGGCCAGATCGCCATAATGACTTGCGTGTTCAGCTAACAAGCTTGGATTTCGGACTGCAGGTGATGGGGAGCCATTGCAGAATTTTACAGGTATGTGAGTCCATTTTGGAGGGTGGGAGTCAGCCCGTTAGGTTTTGGCTCTTGACTCGATCATGGCTTGTAGCCAAAGCAGGCAGCCAGCCATGCCAAGAATGATGTCTGGGCAGGCAGAGCCACGGTGCAGCTCTGTAGCTTGTGCAGCCTCCACGTGCAGAGGGAGGAGGCCATCTGGGGGGCCCTCTGACATTGCACAGTGGAAAATGGAGCAGGGACTCAGGTGTGTTCCATAGGTGCCTGTGTCCAACTCGGGACCAGCTATGATGTCATTATGCTGCTCATCCTACCCACCCGTCCTTATGTCAAATCCATCAGCTGTGAGGCTCCTGGGGTTCTTCAGTTTCTTCTGTGCTGGGGGAGGCTGTTGGAGTCGGCATGACCTGCCCTGCCCTGCATGGTGTGTTGCTCCACTCCTATCTAGTCCTGAAGCAAGGGGTTAGTGGTAATGATTGAGGTGTTCCTTCTAGAAGGAGGAGCTGAAGCTTCTCCTTCTCAGCCAGGAGGGGGGATGCAAAGGCACTATCTGATAGGTCAGGCCTTGAACTATTCCGGCCTCTAACTGTTGAGGCAGAGGTGCTGCTGGTGGTAGGGAAATGGCCTTCAAGAAAGCCCATTTAAAATGGAGATGGAAGTCCAGCCGAGTTGAGAGTTGTCAGCCATTCCTTTGAGGGAATGAGCTTGTTCCCAGGCTGAGGGCCCAAGCTCCCACCTTCCTGTCCCGACTCTGCACTATCAGGCTGTCCCATCCTGTCACCTTTTTGCTCCAACTCAGTCTCTCCAGGTTAGTGGCAAGGGCTCGTTGCTCCCACCCCCACAGCTACTGCTGATTCCTTACCAAGCCGGCCTGAGCACAGCTCCCCAGTGTGTTTGCAATGCAGGCTCCCCACCTGGAATTGTCCCTGGACAGCATACTTCAGGATCTTGAACACACAAAACACAGGAGCAGATGAGCATGTAGCTTTTGATGTCGGGAGTGGGGGAGCTGGGGCAGGGGCAGGAATGGTGTGGCTCAGAGAAACCCAGGATAGTGCTTTCAGGGAATTTGGGGGAGTGGAGGGAGAAACTTCTACCAGTATTTCCCAGTTCCCTTTCCACTGCATTCAGTGAAGGGAAACCAGTCATCCTCTGCTGAGGACCAGCTGGTTTGCCAAGGTGGAAAGGAGTTGGGCCCCAGGGACTTGAGGGACGTCATGAACCTGTCATGTACGGAAAACCACAGGCGGAGCAGAACTCTATGAGGAATGATGTACTTGCATCAGTCCAATCAGAGTCAAGGTCGTCAACTGTGGCCTCCCTCAGTGCAGTGAGGGGTAACCACTCTCTCACTATCTCGAGGTCCTCTGGTGGTCCAGGTTCATTATGTACATGCAGTATGGATACTGGGGGATTAGCTGAGCTGGCCCTTCCTTATTAGCTCCTTCCAGGCAAACAATAGAACTCTCATCATGGAGTTAGATTATGGCCATTAGCTAAAAGTGTTTGGGGATGGGCACAGCCGAGGGTGGACACGTGAGTCGGATTGAGAATGGGTCTCCTCCGACTATACTCCAGCCCCGAATAGAAAGGATTTTTTTGGTTTCCATCCTTCCGTAAGGGTTAATAGATGACTGTCATTATCTGTTAAAGGCTTTAAAAATGCTTGTAACTTTTGACTTAAGAATTTGACATCTAGGAATGTCTTCAAAGAAATTAGAGGTACCACAAATATTTAAAATAAGAGTATTTATTATCACAGTACTATTTATAGTAGTAAAAAACTGCAGCCATTAAAAAGTGCTATTTCAGAATATTTGCTGACATAAGAACACATTTACATTTTTTAAAACTTTCAGAAATTATGAAATATTTTATATAGAAAATTATAGCAAATATAAAAAATACCTATATCCACTCCAGCCATGTTTAACAAAGTTGATGTTTTGCCATATTTATTTACGAACTTTTCAAGAGGGGCAGCTGGGTGGCTCAGTTGGTTAAGCATCTGCCTTCGGCTCAGGTCATGATCCCAGCTTGCATTGGGCTCCCTGCTCAGTGGGGAGTCTGCTTCTCCCTCTGACCCTCCCCATGCTCATGCTCTCTCCCCCGCCCTTCTCAAATAAATAAAATCTTTTTTTTTTTAAAAAGAGTACATTAAAAAAACTTTTTAAGAAATAAAAGGTTATAGCTACAGTTGAAACCTCTTATATTCCTTCTTCCCCAGAGGTGACTCTTTCCTGAAATTGGTACATACCTTCTCATCCAGAAATTCTGCTTTTATTGTATATCTCTCCATAAAAATATAAAGCATATTTTTATGATTTATAAAAATTGCAATATCCTGTAATGTGCTATTTTTATTCACCATAATTTTTAAGATTTACTCATTTTGATGATAGCGATGAGATGGTTTTTTATTGTTCTAGGTAGTGTTCCAACTACAAATATATTTAATAAACTCTTTTCACTGAGTTACACCTGCTCCATGAGTCATCTCTAAGCAAACATACCCATCTAACTACCACCCAGGTCAAGAAATAGCATTGCCTGTACCCCAGAAACTCTCTGTCATGCTCACTTCCAATGTGCTTTTTTCCTCTCCAAAAGTAGCCACCGTCATATTTCTAATAACATCATCTGGCCTGTTTTTGAGCATTATATAGAAGGAAACATGGAGTTCTACATTTGCCACTTAGCTCATTTGTTAATTATGTTGTTCAAATCTTCTCTTTCCTTACTGATTTTTTTGGGTCTGTTATTAGCTATAGAGAGGGATGTATCAACTTCACTGTGAGTGTGGATTTGTTGTTTCTCCGTTTAATTCTGTCATTTTTTTGCCTTAAATATTTTAAAGTTATGTTATTGCATGCATATGAATTTAGGATTGTGGTAGCTTCCTGGTGAATTGACTCCTTTAATATTAAATAAATCTTCACCAGGTAATGTTTTTGCTGAAAAGTCTACTCTCTATACTATTAGAATAGCTACGCTAGCTTTCATCTGGCTAGTGCTTTCGTATCTTTTCCACTCTTTTCTTTACTTCCTTTCTGTGTACTCATATATAAAGAGTGCTTCTTGTAAGCAGCGTGTAACTGGATGTTAAAAATCAATTTTTACAACTTTAGTGCATTTGTATTTGCAATTAACCTGTTAGTATTTAGTATTCTGCCCATTTACATGTAATGCAATTACTGAGATTCTTGCGTTCTTATCTACCATTTACTATAGTTGCTTTCTGTTTGACCTACCTGTGTTAATATTCCCTTTTCTTTCCTTATATGCCATCTTTTTGAGTAAGTAAATAGTTGAGTATTTCATTTCCCCCCCTGTATTAACTTGGTGGTTATACATTCTTTCACTGTTCTTTTGGTGGTCAGGCTAGAAAACGTATACCCTTGACTTATAGTCTAACAGAAACTATTATTTTCACCACATCCCTAATAATGCTAGACCTTAGAATATTTTATTTCCATTCACTTTTCTACCTTTTACATTGTCTTCACGCATTTCAATTCTACAGATATGTTAAACCCCATGATATGTTCACATTATTTTATTTTGTAAAGTCAATTTTCATTTGTCTTCCCACATTTTTACCTCTTCTGTTATTCTTCTGTCCTCCATACATTTCTGTATTTTCATCCAGGATCATCTTTCTTTTGCATGAATGAACTCCTTTTAGATATCTTTTAAGGCAGGCCTGATGGTTTTTATTTGTCTTTATGTTGCCTTCATTTTTGAGGACTAGTTTTGGTTTGTGTAGATTTCTGGGTTAGCAGGTAACTTCACTTTAGCATTTTCAGGCTTGTGTTCCATTGTCTTGTGGCTTCCATCATCTCTGTGGGAAGTCAGATTGAAGTCTTATTTTTGCTCCATTGAAGATAATGTGTCTAATGCTTTTACGATTTTTTTCCTCTTTTGTTTTCAGTAGATTTCCTGCAGTGCCCTAGGGATGATTTTATTTATAGGATTCAAATATGTTCTTGAATCTGTGAGTTGACACTCTTTATCAGTTCTTGGCCATTATCTTTTCAAAAATTATTTCTTCTTTTTCTTCTTGGGACTACATTTTCATGTATGTCAACTCTTTTGACCATAGCTCCCAGTGTTTTACCCTTTTTTGCATATTTTCCATTTTAAAAATTATCTTCGTTGGGGCTGCCTGTGAGGCTCAGTCAGTTGAACATCCAACTCTTGGTCTCAGTTCAGGTCTTGATCATCAGGGTCATGGGTTCAAGCTCCACGTTGGGCTCCATGCTGGGCCCAATAATAAATATATTAAAAGACATAAAAGATAATAAAAATTATCTTGTTTGGATATTTTCTCTTGATGTGTCTTTACATTCATAACCTCAATTTTCTCCAAATTGCTTGTCCAAATTGCTCTTAAAATGTTTGTTGAGTTCCTCATGTCAGAGATTAAGTTCATAATTTTAGATGTTTTATTTTTTTTGTTCCAGAATTTCTATTTGTTTCTATTAAAAATAGATTCTAGTTCTCAGGTGAAATTCTTTATCCTTTCATTTATTTTCATCATCTTCCCTTCTGTTTCCTTAAAGGCTTGAATCATATTTATTTTGTGGTCTAGGTTGGTTAACTACAGTATCTGGGTAACTGTTGGTCTGTTTCACTCATTTGTTTTTATTCATGGTTTTTGGTGCTGTGGTCCTACTTCTTGGCATGCCTTATAGTTTTTGACTGAATTCTGGACTGTTATGTATAACACTTTTTAGAGATTTCAGAAGTTGTTATCAACATTAGGAAGGGTTTGCCTTTCCTTTCTTAGGCGGGCAGCATGGAAGCTGATTGCCTGGCTTTACCCAGGGATTAGGCTAAGTCTACAGTCAAGGCTGTTGCTATGGTTTGGTGAGACTCTGTCTACCCCTGCTTTGCTCCTGGCCCTCAAGCTTAGACCGCCAAAGTTTCCAACTGAGTCTCTGGAATGTTCACTGGGGCCCTTTTCCCAAACTCTAATCTTTGTCTCCTCAGCACCGTGAAACTGCCAGAAATCCTCTGCTGGGAATTTTAGACTCCTGCCTTCTGCAGTTCTAGAATTTGGCAAATGTATTGTGGTAAAAATCAGACATATTTGAGGGTCCTCAGATCTCCAATTTTTGTCACTTAGACTCCATGAGACTTCTGGAGCTCTGATGGTTTCTTGGTCTCCTGGCAGTGACCACCACCTGGGAAAAATATTCTCTGCTATTTCCTGTCCACAGAATTGACAAAGGCCCCCTGAGAAGCAGCAGCTGCAGGTCAGCAGCTTCCTCTTGGTAGCTTTCCCTTCCCTGGAATCATATCCTGTGACGTCCTCATTGGCCCACAGTCTCTATGATGCCTTTAAACAAGATGTTTGCATTTTATCTGCTTTTCTAATTGCACTCCGAGGGGCACTGGTCTGCCACAGCTTTCCATCCTACTGGTAGTGAAAGTCCTCCAGGCCTCATTACCAGATACGTGTTTCTGAATGCCACACATTTTGTTTTGAAAAATTAGAGAGATAAATTGAGGTTTTGGGTGTTGTTATCTTCCTCCAGAGGGGATATAGGCTTGTTGCTGGCTGTTAGCTAATCTGGGGGTAGGTCACTTTGACTCCGTCAGGAATTGATGTGATTCAGAGCTGGGCTTCTGTCTTTGTCATCAGAGTGGAGCCCTGTGGGGTCCCCTCTGAATTCCTGGGGTGTTTACTAGGCCCCCTCCTTCCTAGTGGACCCTGGGCTGCATTCTGGTTGTACTGACCCCACAAGACTGCTGAAAGCTCATTGATTTCTCAACCTCTCCATCCCTGTTTTTGTTTAAAGACTCTAGCTGTTGCTTTGAGGGGGTAAAGAGGCCCCACATTCTGAGTTCCTTTCTCTTGATTTCCTTCCTCTTTCAGATGATAGCAACACAAAATTTCACTGCCTTGATCATCTTTCACATGCCTTCAGATTTTGTTTCATGCTCTCCAGCTTTTCTAATTCCTAGTGGGAGAGTTGGTTCAAGCCCAACCCAATCAATCAATAACAGAAATGGAACTCTCAAACACACACACACATATATGTGTGTGTGTGTGTGAAAAAGAAAAGCAGTTTTCAAAACAGTATGTGCTGTGTGCTAACTTGGTTAAAAATATAAGTATGTGAATAGGGATATAGGTCAAGTTGTGAACGGTGGTTCTCTCTGGATGACTGGTTTATAGATGACTTCGTATTGTCTCATTTTCCAAATTTTCTATGATAAATGAGTTTTTTCATATTTAAAAAAATGTTATTTTGGAGAAAGACAATGGCCAGAAAACAGTGGGTAGAGGAAGGAAGAACACCAGAGGGAAAAATGAAACCCCAGAATCATAGAGGAAGTCGGGGCTCCAAAGAGATTGCAAGATAGCGCTTTCAAGCTGGGAGGGACTTAGCTCATCTTATTTAAACCCCTCATGGTTCAGATGAGGAAATCGAAGCCCATACGGCAGCACGGCCTGCCATCTAGTTGAGACAGCACTGGTCAGGAGCTGGGTCTGCTGGAGAGGCACAAGCTCTTTCCAGAAGACTTTGTCGAGTAAATGTGGGCTGCCAGAGTCACACAGGTGGCTCTCCCTGCGGGCCTGGACCTCAGCCTGGGGCCAGGGCTGAAAGTCACTAAGTCAGCTTGGCTTAGCTGGAATCGCTGTCAATTCTCAGGCAGAGGGCTGTGGCTGTCAGTGGGAGGCCCTGTTACCGAAAGGCTTTGATTTTTTTGGTGAGCAGTTAGCTTCAGCAGGGCTTGGCCCTGTCTGCAAAACACACTTCTAAGCTTCACATTCGAAAGCCTCCTCGGTCTGCCCAGGTCTCCTTACCCCCATATACTTCTTCAGCCTTTTGTACAACTGCTCTAAACTCCCACCACCCTATTTTCGCCATTCCATGCTGAGTAGTGGACTAACTGTCCTCCAGCATGTTTGTGCCTTTGCTCACACGGTCCCCTATGGAGAGCCTCTTTCCCATTCCCCTTCTCCTACCCTAATCCTACCTGCCCTTCCAGGTTTAACTCCACTTGTCAACTTCTTTGGTGGGTAGAGCCCGTGCCTCTCATTTGGAAAGGGTTCTCTAGGCTTTGCGTTTCCTTTTGCTATTGGTCAGGCCTCCTTATTGAGACTGTAAATTCTGGAAGGCAGGGATCACTTCTCCATACCCCGGCATCCTCCCTGGCACAAAAGACAGTGTCTCGCATGAGGTGGGCATTCAGTAAATACTCGTGGAACAAGTGGCGAGAGGTTTGAAAGAAATGTGTTTGTGAGAGGCTGGGGCTGATCTAGAAGGAACTGACAAAGAATTTCGGTGAGCAGCCGGGAGAGGGGCAGGCAGCACAGAGCTCATTATCGGAGGCTGGCAAAGGCTTTCTGCTGGCTTGCTTTCTTCCCTTGATTCTGGCATCACCTTCAGAAAGACATGAAAGGACCCCAAGTTGGGAAGAGACAGATATTGGAAGGAGAAAAACGAGTTGTACTGTTTGAGGTAAAGAGGATTTGAAGAGGAAGCAAGGTAATGGGAATCCAGGTCTGGAGAGGTGGGGGTACTGCCTGGAAAGGGATGGGCCTCTGCAGCTGGGACACGTTTTCTCAGGTATGGGGTGGGCTGGCCTCCTGAACAAAGAACTGGAATCTGAGTTTGGGCAGAGAACAAACAGTATGTGGGTTTTGGTGTCAAATAATAATGATCAGCCAGTTCTTTTGCAAAGGGAACCTTACCAAGGGAACTATTATATTGATGTGGAGCCAGAGTTTCTCAGGTTTTTGATGGCTTCCATTAGGAACCTGAGCAGAGGCGTGTAATTGAATGGGGAGTCTAGAGATATTTATAAGCCAAGGACATCTGAATGAGAGATTCGAAGTTCATAAATTTTGGGGTCTCTTCTTTGGAGCACTGAGGTTTATTGGGGGAAGGGACTTGTGGTTTATGATATGTGAAGTAGCTGATGTTACAATCAAATGTCAGCCAGTAGCATAGGAATGGAGTGAGAGAGGGAATCTTGTCTTTGCCTTGCCTGGGGGATTTGGACAGATGCTCAGAGGCTAGGCTCAAAGGAATTCCCTTTCAGAAGACTAGTCATGCAACATAAACTAATTCAAGGAACTGTTGGGAATGCAGAAGAGCATCCAGTTCTCACATTATTTACAAACAAATAAGGTCCCTGTGGGTTTTGGGAGCTTGTTTGGGGGTCCTAGCAGGGGAGCGCAGCTACTCGTATACCCTTGACCGAAGAACGGTCCTCTTCTACCGGGGAAGGCTGTCCTCTTCGACCGAGCGCGCAGCTTCGGGAGGGCCGCACATGGAGCGGTGAGGGAGGAAGGGGACACCCGCCTAGCCAGCCAGATCAGCCGAATCAACCCTGGAGATCAATGGGGTGACAGATGTCGCAGCCAGATTGCCCTCACATCCCCCTGTGGGTTTTGGAAGTAGCTTTTGAAGGGTACCCAAAGTGTTCCATTTGGGGGATATGTCTAGGGAGGCTGAGGAAGAGGCTCTAGGGCAGGACGAACTTTGCTTACCAGAGAAGTAGCATAACATAATTTAAAAGGGGCTGATGATTTTATCCCAGCTCAAATTATCTCAGGCACAGTGCTTGAGTTTCATCCAAAGGTGTTCACTCCACTCCGTTGCCCCCACTTTACTTGAGTGAGGTTTGCAGAATCCCCTTTCCCATCACTAAAGGGGCTCCAAATAGCACCTGGAAAGAGGAGAGGTGGGAACAGAAGATGGAAATTTGACCCACTTGACTTCTTTTGCCTCAAGAGCAACCTTGGGCATGGTTTGTTTGTAAAGAGGCCCTATTTGTAGCTGTGTGCCTGGTTTCAAATCCCAGTTCTGCTGCTTACTAGCTGGGGGACTTGGGGCCAGTTACTTGACCTCTCTGTGCTTCGATTTCCCCATCTGTAAAATGAAAATAAGAGTAGTATCTACTTCCCAGGGTAGTTTAAGGATTAGATGAACTAATGCATGTGAGACACTTACAACAGTTCCTGGGGCCAAGTAAGTGCTCGGTAAACGTTTCTATCATTATTCTTATCAGCTCTCAGCATGGTGGCACCTGCTGTTCTAAGGGACTTGTTCACCTAGTTCCCAGCCAGGTGTGAAGGAGCCCATGGCTGAGCGAGAGGAAGCCAATGGTTCTGAGTTCTCCATTTCTCAACTGCAAATTCTTTGAAAGCCCCTCGGCCCTTATAATGGAAGAACTACTATGGGGACATGGGTAAGTAGGCAGGGAAGGAAGATCAAACAAACCAATAGGTTACAGGATGAGGGAAACTAGACTAAGTAGTTTTAAAAGAAGTCTAGTTGGAACAAAAACTTGCACATCAAATTTGGTCATCAGTGAATGAGGGGTTGTTGAACTTCTACCTCTCTTCCTGGCTCATTCTATAACCCTGTGTTTAAGATCTCGGCAGTGCTGGACATTCTAGAGGCAATGTTGCTTTAAGAAGGTAGCGTGAACTGAGTGTGGTTAAGGCAAATGCTTCTGACAGTGCTAACCTTGGTTCCTTGATGAGCTGCTGGTCCAAGTGAGTGATAGGATGAGCCAGAACTCCAGGCCATTGCTGGTGATGCCAGTGCTCTAGCCAAAGACCAGAGAGGTTTGGAACGTCTGCTGAAATTGGCATCCTGTGGAGACCTTCCCCAGATCCTGCCACTTCAAGCTCACAGTGTGTGTGTACGTGTGCAGCAGATGTGGGGGGAAAGTACTCTAATTGTCAACTTTGAATCTAACTTCCTGGGGCACCTGGGTGGGTCAGTCAGTTAAGCATCAGACTCTTGATCTCAGCTCAGGTCTTGATCGTGGGTTCAAGCCCCATGTTGGGCTCCACGCTGGGCATGAAGCCTACTAAAAAAAAAAAAAAAAATAACCCCCTTGCCCCCCCCTTCCCTGGGTCCTAACTTCCCATTTCGTCCCCTGCCCATGCTCCCTTTTGTTCAGATGCCCTGCTGGTTTCTCTTTCTGGAGGTGGCTGTCGCAGACCCAATGAAGCCGTGTCCCTGGTGGCTTTTGTCTTCTCTGAGGAAAGGTGGGTAGGGCTGGGCTCCTTGTGTGAAGAGGAAAAGGATGAGGGTGTGCTGGGGAAACAGGTGATGCAGAGATGGTGAAGTGGTATGGAAGATGGAGGAGTTAAATGTTAAGGGGTGGGTAGAAAATGTACCAAGATATTTTGAGGGCTAAATTTGTTCTGGAAGTTAAATGCATAGAATGCAATGAATCAGAACAAGAGCCACTTAAGACTTTTAAAGCCGTTGTGTTGCCCAGGCGATACACAGACGTTCTGTGGATGATTTGTTATTAGCAGTAAACATTTACATAGCACTTCACCTCCTCAAATATTCAGCCATAAACCCTGGAATGTTAGTGATGGTCAGGAAACCAAGACCCATGGAAGACAAGTGATTTGCTCAAGGTCATTAAACTAGTTCATTGCAGAGCTGACAGGAGATCCCAGGTCTCCGAGCATATAGCGTTGCTACCTGCAAGGGATTTTCACTTTGCTTGGTTTACTTGCCTTTCAGCGTTCGCTGAGGAGTGCTGAAGCGGATTGGTTGCAGCCTTCAGATACAGGACCAGGGAGGCGGGAGGGGGCGTGATCCACACTGACCAACCAAGAGGCTGTATTTGAGCTTTTTGCTTCAAAACCTCCTGCTTGGGTCCTTAGCCCCTGGAGCCTCATGTCTTACTTTTGCCTGCTCATCCACCAGTGTTCTCTCTCTTGGAGAATGGCCCCACCAACCACCCGGTTGCCTGAGCAATTTGACTTTTCCCTTTTGCTCTCTCCCTACCCACGCTATATTTACTCAAACACCAAGACCTTTGGATTCCGTCTGTTTAATATTTCGTGAATGCCCCCTGCCACTTCTCTCCATCCCCATTCTGGCCACCTATCTACCATATCAGCCTACTAATTGTCTCTCCATACCCACTCTTTATTCTTTCCTACCCACTCCCCTATACCTAAAACGTTTTCAGATCTCTCTCTTGCAGAAAACCCTGCCAAGGCAGCGAGGGAGAGAGATGTTCCTGCCTGGGTCTTTGTACCTTGAGAATAACGTGGAGGCCGAGGCACAGTTGAGAATCCTTCCAGTAGAGGCCATGGAGTAACAGTGACACTGACAGTGGAGGTGGCCTCAGAGGGCCCAGACTAGACTCTCCTTGCAACGTGAAGTTGCTGCCTTTCTTCTGTGCCTTCTAGTCAGTGCTGTGAGCTGCCCCATCTCCTCTCAGTGGATTCCATTCATGTTCAGTTGGCCAGTCAATTTCTGGAACTGAGGCTTAACTCAAAAACTCACCTACTTCACAGCACAGCTGGGATAAAGCAGGAGTGCTAGTTGGGACTTCAGTGAAGGTAGAGGGCATCTCAGTTGTGGGGGGAGTGGTGAGGGTTTGGTTTTGGGATAACAGGGTCTACTGCACCAATGCTTTAAAAAAAAAGCTGGGGGCGCCTGGGTGGCTCAGTCGGTTGAGCGTCTGCCTTCGGCTTGGGTCGTGGTCCCAGGGTCCTGGGATTGAGCCCCACGTCGGGCTCTCTGCTCAGTGGGGAGTCTGCTTCTCCCTCTGCCCCTCACCCCACTTGTGCTCTCTCTCACTTTCTCTGTCTTTCTCTCAAATAAATAAATAAAATGTTTTAAAAAAATAAAAAATTTAAAAAAAGCTGAAATTCTAATGGTAAAAACCATATCCAGAGTCAGGCATGTCATTGTGGGGATGAGATATTGTGAATAAGCTTTGTAAAGGACAAGGAACATCTAAGGCATTCTCCTCATCCTACCAATAGCGAGCCCTCCCACTCCTCCTCCTCGGTGTCTTAAATTTAGCTTAAAAACATAATTGTGCAAAAAAGATGGAGAAAGGCATAGGTCCATTTCAATAGAGTGTTAGCATCAAAGAGCAGACATTGACTTTCCGCATCCGGTCTTGCAGGATGGAGAGTCCAGTTTTGGCAACTTCCGGTGTCATTTTCTCTGGTGGTGTGGAAGGCTGGACAGACACCCTGCAAGCTGCGGGTCCAGGCTTCCTCTGGTGATGGAAACCTGTGGTAGTCTGGGCTTCACCTGAGGGGACACCCTTCCCCCTAAAGAGCTTGACCCCCAGCCCTCCCTACCCTGCCCAGAGAGGATCCCTGAGCTCATGTCTGTTTGTTCCATTCCTCCATCTTCAGAAAGCAGGTGCCAGGGCAGTGGGAGGTCAGGCTTTAGGCAATTTTTCACGTTAACTGGTCTGGGCTAGATGCATGTGATGTGGTGGTTTCATACCCCTATTGCTCCAAAGCTCCTGTTTCCTCCACTTTGGAAAACATTCAGGCATAAGAGCCTGAAACATGCCCCTGGGGACGGAAAAGATATGCTATTGAGCCCCAATCCATGGTCCCCATCCCCCTGAACTGCCATTTCTGGGAAGGAGGCACTTTGAAAGCATAATACTTAAATGACAGTGTTTAATTTTTTTCTTACATTTGAAAGAGCAAGTTGTCAGGCAGACTTATGTGAGAGCAGAGCCATTACCCTCAAAAAGAACTCAGTGCAGTAACCAAGAGGACACAGGCCAAGAATGCTGCTGAGGGGAGTTTGCATGATCTCTCTTGCCTCTGCAGGGAAATGCCACCACTTGCTACCCTGCTGCTGGGGTAGGTGCTTGCTCAGGACAATGTGGTGTCCGTCCTTAGTGCATTCTCTTCCAGTTCCTGAGTTTCCCGGTTCTTTGGGGGAGAGGATCAGGTGGGGCTGTGGGGAAACAGCATCTGAGCTGGGGGTCTGGAGTTATGTAGCAGCCCACCACCTGCACTCTCTTTAGCTCCTGGGGCTTTGGTTTCCTCACCTGTAAAATGAGGGAGGAAGGCCCAATGATTGCCAAGCTCATTTCTAACTTGCTTTTCTTTGGTGGTTCTATATTTCCCCCAAGGCCTCTGAGGTGTCAGAGGCTAGGCTGAGGTTCAGGGGTTTGGACCACAGCCATTCTCTCCCTTATCTTCCATTATAATATGAGCAAAAGCTGCTGTCTCCCACAGGTCACTGGACAAATATCCCACTGCCTTAGGAGGAATGCCTCTCTGGAATTGCAATAAGAAAGGGAAACTGGAGGAATAGGTCCCTGGTTGTCTTACCTGGAAATCAACTGGCCACCTACTATTATCTCAAACCAAATTGATGGGAGGACCAGGGCCAAGTCACTGTCCATGGATCCCAGACATCAGACCATCAAAATGCAAGGTGGCAAAGAAGGGCAATTTGATTGCTTAAAAAAAAATAACAGCAGAAACAAAAACCCTAGAAGCTGTTCCAAAACATTCCATTTTAACCAAATAAGTTTATTTGATTGAATTTAAAGGAAGCTAATTTGAAAGTTCATATGTTTCCTTCTAAGCACAAAGCCAGATGATATAAAGCATGTTGTTGGTGCCAGACACACAATACATGCAAAGGAGAAGTCATGGTCAGATTTGCCTGAGCTCTGGTAGTTCTTTGAAATTCATCCATCCTCTCCAACTGCATTAATCACCTCCACCCCACACCCCCACCATCCTTGTTACCTTTATGTAGGTTGAGGACAAGCTAAAGAGGAAGCATTGTTTTTGTTGCCCATTCAACACCTGTTGGAGTGAATCAGACCCTGGACTTACAGGGACCTCACTGTCCACCATCGTTGCCAAGGGGCAAAGAGCTTCTGCACTTCTGCAAGCAGCCCTTTTCCTCCTGGCCAGGAAGCCCTTCCTTGCAGAAAGCAGGAATCTGCCTCCCTGCAAAATCTCTCTCTGCAGTGATACCTTGTCCATTCACTTGCCCCAGAAATCATACTCACTCTTCTGGTCTCTTCTGGACATCAGATTGTGTAATGCTCCTCACAGGAGCCTCTAAAATCCATGTCCATCTCACCATCCCCACATTCTCATCTCTCACCAGGACCAAGACAGTAGTCTTCCTCCCCCTGCATTCTGACCTTCACTGTTACCAAGTAGTTATTGGGCAAAACTATCATGGAGAGAGCATGGGTTTTAGAGTCAGAAGAGACCTGTGTTTAAATTTGGGCTTTGCCACTTAGTTGGGTAGCCTCAGTCAAGTTAATTTTTCTATGTTTTATTTCTTGATCTATAAAATGAAAATAGCATTGATTTCAGATTATTCTTATGGAGTTTGAATGAGATAACATTTTTCAAAAGTGCCTACCAGGAAGCCATCAGTAACTACCCAATAAACATTAGGTCCCTTTCCCTTACCCTATTCCCTACCCTTTTAAATTTGTCAAGTGACATAGTTTTACGTCACTTCATTGCACTGGTTGACATTATCTAAACCTTTCCAGTCTGGCACCAGGAACTAGCCATAGTATAATATACTTGAGGCAGGATAGAACATTCATTTATCCATCCACCCATCTACCTAATATTACTGGAGCAATTGCTAGGGCTCAGGCACGGTAATATGCATGGAAAAACACAGAAGCAAAAGACAAGGACTTTATAGCCTCATGGAGCAGACGATCTAACATAACATCAGAAGCACTGGAAAGTGGGGAGCCTGGGTGGCCTCCTGGAGCATGAGGGAAGCGCTCTTAGCCAGGGAGTGTCCTGGAAGTGGGGCTGTCTGACTTTTGAGGGATGAAATGAGTCAGAGAGCCTTGAGGCCTTCAAGACTATGAATGTCCAGTCTTGCAGGGCCCTGTGTATCATGTGAAGGAATTTAGATATGATTTTAACATCAGTGGGTGGCCTTAAACAAAGGACTGACATCGATTTTTGTTCTAGAAATATCCCTTTGCCTACATGTCAGAGAATGTAAGACTGGAGGCAGAGGGACCAGTTTTGAAGTCACAGCAGTGGTTCAGCTTGACAAGAAGGGGGCCTGATCAAAGCAGTGACCGTGGGCACAGAGAGAAGGGGTGGATATCAGAGAGGGGCATGAAGGTAGAAATGCTAGCTCTTGGCGGCCAATTGAATGTGGGGCCTAGGGAACGGCGATGACTCAGCAAGACTCCACAAGGCAGAGGCCTCCGAATCTGAGGTCATTTGCCATGGTGGGGAGCTTGGGAGGTCAGGATCAAGGAATCAGAGAGGGGCAGGACTGAGTTTGGGATTTGGGGAGCACTCTTATTTAAAGGTTGGGAGGTCAAAGAAAGGTCAAGCTTCAAGGAGTAGAGATGCATAGTATCTTGCTTGTACTCAAGCAAGATTAGGGCTGAAACATGTTAAATGACCACAGTCAAGGTTACCAGTGACATTGGCAAAAACCATTTCCCTGGATGGTCTGAGCCAACAGTTGTGTAGCAAATAGGGGTGAGTGAGCAGTCTATGTGATCGGTCAAGAAGCTTGTCTCTCAGGAGAAAGTGAGGCATGGGGTTGCACTCAGAAGAGCTTGCTGGGGTCGAGGGCAGAGGAGGGATGCTGGAGCATATTGATGTACTTGGGAAGCAACCAGGAGAAATGAGAGTGAGCAGTAGGTTGTTGGCTGGCAACAACCAGGAGGGATAAAGAATGCTCTTGTCAGGTTGTGTGGGCATTACAGGAGCAGGAATTTTGACGTAAGGTCAGAAGAGTCTGGAATGGGCTGCAGAGTTTAAAGAATGCAGAAGCTTCCTTCACAGCCTATGGGGTAGGTTTCCCTAGCATGGGTTGCAAGGGGATGTGGCATCCTCAGGGTTTCAGAGAAGGGTTCCCAGCAGAAGCAGAAGGCCCAGGTTGAAAGGGGCTTTGAGCAAGGCCTAACATAGTTAAGATGATTGTGGTGGCAGAGGCGACAGGGATGTTCATGGTAGGCCCCACTACCAGATGGGGCTCCTAGTTTCCTTTGGTTTCACTTTCCATCTTGAAGAAAGCAAAGGTCAGCCCATCATCACCCCAGTTTGTTGAGATGTTTTTGGATTATGATTCGGTCATCCAACATATTGGCCAACTGCAGAGTAAGAGCTGCTCTCACAGACCTTACCATCTTGTTGGTGCAGAAGGGAAAGGCTTTGAAATAATGTTCAAACCAATATATGGTACAGCCCAGGGGAAAGATGGAAATAGGATCAGGATATGAAGGAGGTGACATGCATCTGTACCTAATCCCAAGACAATGGAGAGCACTTGAGATTCCTGAAAGAAAGACCTGGAAGCAGGGAGGTAGGAAGGGCTGAAGGGAGGGAAACTGCTCAGGGGACTGTGTGGGGCTGGGGAGTGGCCATAGAAAGGGTGAGAAGGACTTTTCTGACAAAGGGTCTGCAGGGCTCAAGGCCTAGATGGCCTTCCATTCTAGGCTCTCATCTTTATAGATTGCTCATATGATCCTAATTGGTTTCTAATTCCAGGAAATAATTCTTCTTTGTTTTTTGTTTTGTTTTGTTTAAAGTAATTCAGCCACAAAGTAAGGTGGTGAAAGTATGGAGATGGATCAGAAATAGAGCAGGAACACTGAATCAGTAGGTGGAAAGAAACCATTCCATTCCCAAAAGAAATGGTCAAGCAGGATAGATACTGGCCCCCTATCCAAAACCAATCTGGAGGTGCTGGAGAAGCCAGGGGGAGGTGAGGGGGTCTGAGAAATTCTGGGGGAGATATCAGGAAATTGGCTGTCAGTGAGGGAGAAGTTGGTATTGATGGTTAAAAAGGAGGTAGGTCAGATGCCACTGATACCACTTTCAAATGAGTCACATTCTCTCCCCATTGTTGCCCTGGCTGGATCATTGCCTTTGGCTTTGCCACAAAGTGTGAAAACAGCACACCCCACCCAGTGTCAGCCAGAGAAGGGAGGTTACCATTAGGACCGAGATAAGCCAGACTAGGCTAGTGTGAAGGTAAAAGGTAAAGGTGGTTGTTAATCCTCCCTGAGAGTAGCCATCTCTCCTCCCCAGTCATAGAGGGTAGTGGGCTAAGCCATCAGTCAAAGGAAGAAGCAACTCTTAAAAAGAGAAGTGCCCAGGGGGATTCCTCTGGGGCAGGGTCTCCTGGCTGGGTTAGGAAGGAGCAGTCTGAGCCCAGACTGTCCTGCCAGAGGCTTTGTGCCCTGAAGCAAGACTCTCCTTCCTCCAGTTCACCAGCAGGGACACAAGGATCCCATTTCTTCCCTGAGTTTATATTACTTGCCTAAATAGTTGATAGTCTTAAGGAAATACTAACTTCCAGGGGAAATTGTCAGATGTCCAAAGAGAATAATCACTAGAGGAAAAGGTTTAACACATTGAGTACACTATGCTGGAATGGGCAGAATTAGTGTAGCAAGTGAACAAGAATTTAAAATAAACATTATACCTTCAAGGAAATATAACAGGATGTTGTAAGCCTGAAGTAGAAACAAGCAGTTATAAAGAACTGGACAATTTATTTAGAATAGTGGAAATATAAAAATTAATAAATCATCACTAAACATATCAATGGTGAAATTTAAGAACATCAAAACTTTCAGAGAGAAAAAAATAACCTACAGAAGAATAAGAATTAAATTGACATCCATCTTCTCAACAGGAACTCTGGTTTCAAGACAAAGACAGAATAATATTTTCAAAGTGTTAAAAAGACCTTATAATATAGAGGGCTAGCCATAGCAATTAATATTATAACAATGGAAGATGCTAACATGGTTGGGTGGATGTAGAGAGACTGTCCTCTGATCATAGTGCCATGAAATTGGAAATTACTAATAAAGATGTAGCTTTAAAAATGTGGATATAATTCCTATTTAAAGAGGAATCCATATAAAAGAATACAAAATAGTGATGAACAATAATGAAAGTACTATGAGTTGAAATTTGAGAGACATAGCTAAAGTAATACTTAGAGGAAAATGTGTAGCTTTAAATAATGCATTTATCACCCAAACAGAAAAACTGAAAACATGAGTCAAGCATTCAATTCAGGTATTAAGAAAAAAAAGCAACAGAATTACAAGATACAAATAATATAAAATAAAATAATAAAGTCAAAGACATAAATAAATGAAATAGAGAACAGCAATAATAAAAATGATTAACAAAACTAGTGCTCATTCTCTGTAAAGCAAATCTCTGGTGAAAATAATTAAAAATAAATGACATGTGAACAAAATGAGAGCTTAGAAAGGGAAAATAACTGCCTAAGCAATTGATTAAAAATGTCAAAAGAATATTGTGAATTAGAAAGCCAACATTTAGAAAACTTAAATGAATCGGATGTGTTGTAAATTTTATATATACATATACATACATACATACATACATATATATATGCTTACATGTACACAAAAAATAGAAAATTTGAAAAAGAGCCACTAAAAGAATTGAAAAGTAATCAAAATCATCCCTATCACTGCTAAGGAAAGGATCTAGAGTTTTATAGACAAAGAACCAAGAATCTCTCTTATACAAGTTATTTCAGAAAATTGAACAAGGAAGAACTCCACCTGATTTACTTTTATGATGCTAGTATATACCCTTAGCTCCAAGATCAGATAAATACAACAAAATTAAAGAAAGTTATGGCCCTGTTTCATTTGGATTTCCTCACAAAATATCAACTCACTCAATCCAAGAGTGTACTTAAAAATGCATAATGGACAAGCAGATTTACTCCAGAAATGCAAGGATGACTAAAAATCATAAAGGCCTTCAAAGTAAATGGCCATAAAACTAGAAGTCAAACTTGTTTAATTTGATAAAGGCTATATACCAAGAATTTACTGCAGACATATATATTAACAGAGAAACTACTAATTATTTGAAAATCTGAAACAAGACAAGATGCTTACAAAGCGCTGTTACCATTCAGTTTACTACTGAAGGTCCTGGCCAATGTGATAATGCATGAAAAATGATAAAAAGAGTAAAGATAGAGAGGAACAAAAAGTCATTTGCAAGTGCTTGGATAACCTACCTGGGAAACCCAACAGAATCAAGAGACAGGCTATTAGAACTAATAAGAAATGTCAGCAGAGTTACTGGATATGAGGCCAACTTACAGAAGTCAATAGTGTTCTTTTATAACCAACTAGAATATCAGATAGGAAAAAAATATTTTCAGAGGCAACAAAAATTATGAAGCACCTAGAAAAGTGTCTATCAAAGAATGTATAAGACCTTTGAGGACAAAAACTTTAAATTTTGTTAAAGATCATTATAAGACTTAGATAACTAGAGAGGTATACCATGTTCATGCCTTAATGCTGAAAATGTAAACTCTCTGCAAACTAATCCATAAATTCAATGAAATTCCAGCAAGAATTAAGAAAGAATTTTGGGACTAGCTTAACAAATGATTTGAAAATGTGTATGAAATAATTATATATATTATTAAGAAAATTCAGATTTCTAACTTCTACCACATACAAAAATAAACTCTAAATGAATTGTATACTTAATGGATCCAAATGGATTGTAGACCTAAATGTGAAAGGTAAAATTATGATATTAAGGTGAAGAAAAAATTTTGTGTGTGTATGTCTGTGTGTGACTTGGGGTGGAAAAAGTTTCTTAAGCAATATGCAAATAGCACAGATCATAAGGGAAAAAATTGGTAGACGTGGTCACATTAAGAATTTCTATTCAGTAAATGACGCCATAGATGAACGTGACAGATTGGTGATAGACTTGAAGATATTTGTTATTTTTAAAATGAAAAGGAATCAACTTCTGGAATGTGCCAGGAACTACCACAAATCAGGAAGGAAAAGATAGGAAACTTTTTAGAAAATTAGTCAAAATATATGAAATCACAGGACGCTAACAAATATAGGAAGAGATGCCAACCTCACTGGTGATTAAGGACAAGCAAAACAGAGCAAGATGCCACTTTCCACCCATCACATCAGCAACCATTGGAAAGTGAGGTGCTACAAAGTACTGGAGAGGATGTGGGGAATGAGGACTCTCAAGATAGCTGGTGGGAGTGTAAAACTGGACATCCTGGAGAGCTGTCCATTGCCACATCCATGTCCTGGCATTGCTTTGTGAAATTATTCCATAATTTGGGAATCCCTCTCTTATGTGCCCCAGAGACATTCATGAGCAATTCTAGGAGAAAACATGAATAAGGATGGCCTTTAAAGCATTGTTTATGGTATCAGAGAGCTGTCTCATCAACACACCCTACACTGGTGGAATGGAGAACTAGTTAATAATAGTAATATTATTATTAGCTAGCTTTTTTTTTTTAAGCAGTTGCTGTGTGTCAAGCATGTTTCAAAGCTCTTCAGATACACCAAAAACCCATTTAATTCTCATAACCCAAAGATATTTACTCTTAGTATCTCATTTTATATGTTTGGAACCTGAGGCTCAGAGCAGTTAAGGAATTTGCCCAAGGTCACACAGCTAGTAAGTGGAAGAGCCAGGATATGGTAGGTGAATATAGTGGAACAACCTGTGGTCGTCAGAAACCAGGAACTAGATAGGACAAGATTGTAAAAAAAAACCAGAGCTGAGCGAAAAAGTGGGATGCATAACATGATACCACTCTTGTAAAACAGAGGGTTGTGTGTACAGGGATATTTCAGTGGGTCCCTATAGGTGGGAGCCAGGAGAGGGGAGATGAAAAGAAAAATGGGGGACCTTGCACACAGCAATGATGACCATCTGTCTTGACCTGAACTCAGTTCTTGAGGTCCAGGCACGAAAAACCCATTTGGAACAGGTGAGGAAGCAAGGACAATGTAACTTAGAAAGAAGGCTGAAGGCGTGGTGCCCCAGAGAGGCCCCTACATCAGCCCCACTCACTGAGGGCTACCAGGCACAAGCAAGAAAAGATAGTAGGGAAATGAAGACTTCGTCAATTACCGTTCACTTTGTAGTTTATCCACATGCACAAAATTAAAAGCAGGGCAGTGTTCTCCTTGCTATCTAAAAAGGTTTCTGGGCCACCTTTCCTCGCTGCTATTTCCTGGATATACTAATTTTAACATAACCCTAAGCAACATGAAATTAGGGAGTAAAAGCTATTAAAAATCTCTCTCTCTCTCTCTCTCTCACACACACACACCATAAAATGGCACCACTTCCAGATTCCCCACAGTTTCATGGGCATTTTTTTTTTCCCTTTCATAGTGGGACATGGCTGATATATCAAGTTATGGAAGGAACTTCCCAGAAAATTCAGCTGATGGCAGGAGCTGTTTCCAGACACTGATATATAGAAGCAGGTGTTCAGGTGTGATGGGGCTGAGTGTGGGGTGGGGTGGGGGTATGTTTTGGGGGGACGGTGAACATGGGTGAATTTCCATCTTTTTTTTTTTTTTTAATAACTCACATTCCAGCTGAGATTTCCACATGGGCTGAAGGTTTACAATGAATCCATGATGAAAAGGCAGGATTGGCCCTTAGGAAAAGCACCCAATTCGGTGCTGGATTGCTGTGGCTGGTGGAATTATTCACTCTTGGGCAAGGCAAAGGTGTCACAGGTAGAGCATCTCTAGAGAGGTTTTCTTCACTTTGCTCTTTAAGTCCTGCAGAAAGAGCATGGGGCTGGGGAACAGAAGGGTCCTTAGTCTTGATTCTGTTCCCAGCTGTGTGAGAGTGTCGTCATGTATTAAGCAGGGATGATTAGGCCAGTCCCACCTACCCTTCTAGGGGAGGGGCACTGTGTATGAGGTTTATGAGGTTCAACCTGAAAAATGCTTTCAAAACCATAAAGTGCTATATGGCCATAGAAAATGATTTTTTTTTTATTCCTATAGTAACATAATGTGTTTTAATCTACACCTTCTCTAAGCTCACAGACTTATGGGTCCTTTCTAAATCTTGTCGGGGGGGCTGTTAAGCCTGTTAAATTTCACTTACAGGAAATCCAGGGATCAGTCCCAGATACCACCGTGTCAGCAAGGCAAGTGAAGCTCACTATCAAATTGATTCCTCCTTGCTTGTTAGGAAGGAGGGGCCAGGATGGTATGGGTTTAGGATGGAGAGTCTACACCTGTGGTGAGGGTGGTCTTAAGATGTGGCCTTGGCCGCCGTGTGACTTTCTGTGAAGGTTGCTGGGTTACTTGGGTCCCTCTTTACCAACCTATAAAAAAAAGTCCTGATTTGGTGAGGATGGGTAGGATCCAATTATGCACTGAGTTCATCTCAAAGTCCTGGAGAAATACTTGGCTTTTCTTGCCATGTATCTCGATCACATTTGTCTTTGATGCTCACTTGCTTTTAAAACACCTTCATACAGTTACCACAGACAGGAACACTGGGTAACTTTCAAGTTCATGCCTTTGAAAGGCAAAAGCTCTCCACATTTTCAATGTTAGCAGCCCCAGGTAAGCCAGGGGCTGAGCTACTGTGACAAAGCTCTGGTTTTAGCCATAAGAATCCAGATCGCCGCTCTTTTTGAGCTGCTCTTATCAGAGTGCAGGAGATCTCTATTAATAGACTAAAGATTTCATGCTGCTGGTGATTTTTCTAAAAGGAGGCAGTAATGCAGCCAACCAGGTTCGGCTGCCCCCTTTTGCATTGAGAAGTTTTGGCTGGGTGTGTGGCCATTATTGGGTTATGGGGCTGCAAATAGGATTGTGCTGCCCCAAAATGCAAAATCCAGCAGTCAGTTAAACATCAAGGTGGAGTTATTTCCCACTGATCAATTGCAGCATGTCCCAACAGCGTGGAGGCCTGGGTGTTGGGAGAGCTGGCTTTAGCAGGCAAGGCTGCTCATTCTCCCCATCAATGCCCTAGCCTTTACTCTGGAAGCACAGACTCCACATTCCTGCTCTGGGCAGCCTGCCTTACCGGTGGGGTCCAGTGGATGGGGAGGGTTCAGTTGGCACAGTTTGATGCAATTCAGCAAACACTCAACTATTAGTGTGTGCTCAAAGTACACAAAAGCAAGGGTCTTCTTTCTTTTAAATTACATTAAATATTCTTGTTCTAACAATTCAAATGATAAGCTAGAAGGTCACTCTCCCTTCAACCCCACCTCTCAATGTTGAGTTTGCTCTATATGCTTCTATAGCTTTTCTATGCTTCTACAAACATATTCACATGTGCAGGAATGCTATCAAACAAAATGGCACAATACAATATTTTTTCTGTGGCTTCTTTTTTTCTTGCTTAACCACATAACACAGAAAGTTTCTAGATTAATACATCTATAAATCTAGCTTACTTCTTATCAACAGCTGCATACAATTATGTATTATTGGTATTGCATAATGTCTTTAGTCATTGCTCTTCTGATGTGCATTCAGGTTATTTCTAGCTTTTTGCCCAGATACTCTTTCTGGGAGTTTAGTGTGCCTAAAACAGGGAGTAGACAGACCCAGGTTTGAATCTCAGCTTTGCCATTTACTATGCGACCTTACAGGTATTCTCCAAGCTCCTCCAGCCTCGATGTCTTCCACTGCAAAATGGGGACAGCAAATAGCTTGGAGCAGTGCGGTGAGAATGGAATGAGATGATCCACACCAAGTGTTGTAAGAAGGGCTTGACACACGTGAATGTCTGATACACGCAAGCGGTAACTCTGGGTTCAGAAGCCTTCCTCTGTTTTGCCAGATTTCTCACTGCTGTAACAAGAGGATAGGACTCTACATGGTCTCGGGCTCTAAGGAGGAGGTCAGTGGAGAAATGCAGATCCAGATTACGCCAATTCAACAACATCTGCAGATAAAGATGCAGCCTCCTCTGTGAGGTGGAGCCTGGGTGGTGGCGGGGGAGGGGGGGTCATCCCTGGGAGGCCCCAGGAAGGAAGGAGGTGGGCCTACTGCTTCTGCTTTGTGAGCTGCACACCTTTGAGGGTTCTCAGTTACCCCAGGTGGGCACATTGTGTTCAGAGAAGTGGAGGGGTCTTCTGCAAGGTCCTTATGCAAGGATCCTGATTCAGTCACGATGCCAGACACCCTGTGCTCTGCCATGTGTCAGCCGCTGCAGCCACGGCTGTAGCCACTGGCAGTTCTCAGGGGTTGTCATTGTTTATCTAGATGGCCTCAATTCTTAGTGATTAGAACGTGCAAGTGCCACAAAGCTAGTCTTGTACCATCAGCCCTCCTCGTTGAAGAATTTTGAACACATGTGATCTGGGTGTCAGCCCCCTGCATCCTATAGATCAAGCCTCAGGGTGGAACATTTTCCTGCCCCACCCGTGTTCATAGACTGACCCCTCCCCCCCCAACCCAGTGATTTTATGTTGAGTCTCTTCATTCCAGGGACCAGGAGCCAGTCAGGTAGTCCCAAAGTCTTTTTGCTCTTTCTCTCTGGAGGCTCCAGGGCCATCAGATAAATGCATCCCTGATGGCCTCCGCTGATATCCCAGCAATCCCTGGGTGTTTATGCAGATTAGGCCCCTCCAACAATTTGCACAGGCTTAGCTACGTACTCAGAATTTTCTGGGTCAGTGGCTCAAATACTGGTGCATTCATATACTGGTTTGAGTAGTTGGTTCATGGTGAAATGAGAAAAATAACAGAGTGGCGAGTTTTCATAAGCTATGCATATTTAAAGGACTGCTCTTTACCCTTTGAGATTGAGAGATTATCTTTTTGGCATTAAAATGTCCTTTTCAAAATGGCAGACTTTTCTTTTCTGATGAATGGAAATATTTAATTTTCAGTGATATTTTAATTTCTGTGATTTTTTCCATTCAAGAACTTTGCCCATATTTCCACTGGCTGTTAATATTTTTTATATTGCTTTGTAATTTATTCTACATTTTAAAAACATTAACCCCTAAGGAAAATATTTGCAAAAATATCGCAACTTGTCACATGTCACTTAATTTTATGTATCATGCTTCCATATGTAGTTTACATTTTTATGTATTTATATTCAATTCTTTTTGCAATTAGGTAATAAAAGCAGTGGAAAACAAATTACATTTTATCTCAAATTTGTAGGATTTTTTTTCAGTTAAACATCACTAAGTCTTTAATTTATTCGTTTCTCCCTTAACTGTTATGTCCTTATTTGAATGATTTAAAAAATAAACAGTCCCATATGGAGTCCCAACCTTTTAGAATTTTCATTATCTGTAAAATCTGACAATGGTGAACACTGTTCTAGGTAGTCGCTCTCCTCCCTGCCTCTCCTGGGTACCACTGGTCTCAATGGAATATGCTCGTCAGGCCTGTTGTGGCAACCTCATGTAAGCTTGAGAGATGTCAATGACACAGCTGGCTTCATTGTCTATCATTCTGTGATCCATTTTTTAAAAAATGTATTTCTAATAAGTTCCTTATTTCTCCAAAACCTTAGATTCACCCTTCCTCAGCTTACATCTCAGTGTTTTTCCTGATTGACTTATGAGCATAAAAGTCCATTGTTAGTGGTTACCATGTTCATACTCAATATCAATTACAACTTACACTTTTCAGTAGGCTCTAATTCAGTATGTTGTAACTTCCCTTCACTAAGACTACTGTTACTGACTCAGGGTGATACACATGAGAAACAAAGATGGGGGTGAATCTCTGGGACTTAACATTAATCCCACAGTGATAAAAAACAATACCTTCCATATCACCTTTTCTGCTAGATAAACTGGCTCTCATCTACCCATCTACTATCACGCATAAAGTTGCTGCTTTAATTTTGGAGCATTCATGGTTTTTGATGGGAATTAAGGGGTCTCAAACAGGGCCAGGGACAGAGAGGCCAGAAGTTTGAGGCATCGTGGTAATATGGGGAGAACACTGGGTGTTTGGTCCAGCATGGTCTTATCCTGTGATGTTTAATTGTGTGACCTAGAGCAAGTCATCACTCCTCTGTGCCCTGCCTTTCTTCATCTGGAAAACAAATAGGTTGGTCTTTACATGGTGTGCCCACACAAACCACCGAGGTATAAAAAAAGAGTTAAACCTAGTACTGATACTTAGTCTTTAAAAATTACCTGGATAGTGACTGGTGCTCACACCTCCTGTATGGTGGCAGTGACTGGAGCTCTAGGTCAGGTGTTCACACCTCCCATTCGGTAGAGAGTGACCGGTGCTCTAGGTCAGGTGTTCACACCTCCCATATGATGGAGAGTGACCGGTGCTCTATGTAAGGTGTTCACACCTCCTTTTCGGTGGGTAGTGACTGGTGCTTTAGGTCAGGTGGGTGCTCACACTTCCCATATGGTGGATAGTGACCGGTGCTCTAGGTCAGGCGCTCACTCCTCCCGTATGGTGGA
>NC_058407.1:99286406-99478865 GCF_002201575.2 Neomonachus schauinslandi | reverse complement strand
AGTGACCGGTGCTCTAGGTCAGGCGCTCACTCCTCCCGTATGGTGGAGAGTGACTGGTGCTCTAGGTCAGGCACTCACACTTCCCATATGGTGGAGAGTGACCAGTGCTCTAGGTCAGGCGCTCACACCTCCCATATGGTGGATAGTGACTGCTGCTCTAGGTCAGGTGCTCACTCCTCCCGAATGGTGGATAGTGACCGGTGCCCTATGTCAGGTACTCACGTCCTTGGCACTGTACTGAAAGAAGGGGCAGGTTCATTATGCAGAGGTTTTGGCAGTGGCTTCCTCACTGGTTTGTGACCTGTCAGCATACTGTAATGTTCTGCAATCTACCCATGCCCCATTGCCATGTATGTATTAAGTAGTTTGAACCAAATTAACCTTCACAGGACGGATGAATAACTTAAAGATTCCTGCAAAGAAATGCATAGATTAAAGACAACAGTAACTTTGCCAGGACAACAGCAAGAAAAGCAGAACCCACCCTTCTGCACCTGGGACAGTCTCTCCATCAGTATCATTACGAAAAACAATGAAAGTTCTGATTGGATCAGATAAGAAATTGACTTAAAACTTCCAAATTCTCTAGGCTTTCAGTAATTTGGACTTACTTCTTGTCAATGATATCAAAAGTTTGATATTTGAGATATTTAAATTAATGTATCTCAAAGTATAATACTAAAGTTTTAGAAAAATGATTTAAATTCTACCACATTGTTCTCACTAAAAATATAACAGACAGTATTTTAATGAGAACAAAATTTGCATAATTAACTAGTTTTAAATATATTGGAAATATTTTAAAAATTTTATGGCATCTTTGCAAAAAGTCTGTTTTCTGTTTGCTTTACAATGAACATATTAGTAGAGAACTACATCCATATAATTTATATATAATGAAATATATATTTGGGGGTCTGCTGTAATATTTTTATAGATATCCAATAAAAGAAGGGTAAAGATGTGGATTTGGTGATTGTGGAGCAATCTTCTGGCTGTGATGTTTTCCCTAGGATTTCCTTCAGAAGTCAGGTCACAATTATAGGAAGAAATGTTTGGGGGATATGTCAGGATCTAATGTCCAACATTAATTTTTATTTTTTATTTTATAATTTTTAAATTTTTTTAGAGAGGAGAGAGGGAGAGAGGGAGGGAGAATCTGAGTGTGGCAGGGGAAGTGGCAGAGAGAATCTTAAGCAGGCCCCATACCCAGTGTGGAGCCCAACCTGGGGCTCCATCTTACAACCCTGAGATCATGACCTAAGTCGAAATCAAGAGTCGGACACTTAACTGACTGAGCCACCCAGGTGCCCCCAACACTAATTTTTAAAAGATCAATCATAATTCATTGAGACCAACAAATAACTTCCACCTTTTCATCACTGTGGACCACAGAAATATTAACAGAGGGATGCTGTTTTTGCTATTTTGAATGTCCCTCATGGCTGAACTGCGATAGGTAAGTGCTATAGATTTTTTAGGGAGTACTAGAATGAATCACTAAATGAGAATTTACTGCTTATATTTCCCAAGAACTTATTATAATGGGAGCAACTTAAAAGATCTCTATTTTCTAAAACTGTCCTAAAATTTATAATACGATCAACATGCAAGTTGAACAAAAGTACAGTTACTGTTTTAAAAGTTTTCTAAACTAAAAATAAATGTAAATAATCTAACAATATTTTAGGAAACAAAGTGTCACGCAGCCTTTTCGGTGCTTTTTGGTTTAGATTAGTAGGGCCATGTGGAGGCTCAGTGACCCTGGGAAGTGACTCACTCTTATTTTTAGATGAGGGAGCCCAGGGGAAGAGCAGGGCCCACAGAGAGGACAAGGAAAAGCATAGAACCTGGGCAGGAGCCCAATGCGGGGTAGGCGGTGGTCCATCTAGCCTTCCTGGAGGGTGGAAGTCCTCTTCTACTGGAAATATGGGATTTGGGGATGAATGGAGGAGAGGAGCAGCAGGAGGAGGGAAGAGGAGAAAATCATGGTGGCCAAGAGGAGGTTCTCAAGAGAGGGGAGTAAATCCTTCTGTCTCAGAGGAAGCCCCACCCCCATGCCCAGGGAGCAGAGAGCAATGTTCTCTGTTGGATGCTCTGCCTGGACTATCAAATCCACTTTTAGAAGCTTCACTTTAACCACTGTTTCAGTGACTCTTGTTCTCAGGTTTGCAACTTACTGTCTGGAGGTGATGAGGTTTCTGTCAGCCTCCCAAATTCTCAACCCATGAGCAAGAGCTTTTCAGCTCAAGGGGCAGAATCTGGCTTTGAGAAGAAGAAATGCTTCTTTGCAGCTTTTCTCCAAAGTCTTTGAATCACTTTCTGCAGGTGTCCTGTTCTTTATCTGCACAGCTCATCTTGTCACTTGTTCTGAGTGCTCCTCTCGTTCCGAGTCATGGTCTTCCTTCACAGGTAACATTCCAAGAAGCTCCATTTCTTCTTCTTGACAAGGTTCAGTCACTTCATTTACTGTCTCCCAAACATTCTGGTCTGCACTTTTAATCGAGGCTTGAAGTTCTCTGTCCTCTTCTTCAGCAAAGTTGGCACAGATGGGTTTTTCTCCTTGCCCTGGGTGTTTAGATATGCACTTGACTTTGCCACATCAGCCAGTCTCCTTCTGGTTTCAAGAGGAGGAGACAGATCATCTACATGCTCTCCACCTCTGGATCCCAAGTCCTCTGGATCCCAAGTCTCCTCTGCAAGGGAAGCTGCCAGCTCTTTTATCTTTAGAGAATGTTCCTGCAGGGACTCAGTCTGCCTTTCCACACAGGTCCTAGAGATCAGTATGGAGAACCTGTGTATTTTTTAAGTGCCCCTGTTTTAGCTTCTTATTCTGATAGCTTTGGCATCTTCTTTCAAAACTTAGAACTTTTTTGAAGAGTCAAACACCTGTCCTTTTTGATTGGAGCATTGAGGTTCCTCTTTGCTAGCTGGTTTTCTATAAAATATGTAATGGACCAAACCATAGGATTGGGTGTGTCCAGAGCTTTGGTTTTTTTCTTCACACAGGGTGAAACTTGAGAGCTTTACATTTCAGAACAAGGGACCAACTGCTAATGATGTGTTCCTTGTCTCTCTGTACAGAAAACATTTTTGCCTACAATCAAGAAACACATGAACTACCATGGCACATGCCACTATCTGTCCTTGATACCCAAAGAGCAAGACTTGATGTCCTTGTCAGGTACTTCTTCCATGAAACTTCACAGATGGTGTCTCCTAAGTCCACCTACAGAGCAAAGGGACGCCATGGGGCTCCTGGCTGCCACTGAGGAAGTGCCCAGTGGCCACCAGGGCCAGCTGCACTACCACATCTGCCCAGAGCCAAGCCTGCACCAGGCAAGCAGGCTAGAACATGTCTGGAGAGATTGGGGAAGGGACTGGACAGGGAAGAAACCGTGGAGGACTCACATGTCCTCAACCTTGCCAGGGTCTCCTCTTTCCTCTACTTGAACTTCTTTAATGGCCCTCCATCCTCTGTATCTGCTGTCCCTTCCACCTGGGAAGTCTTTGCCCTTACTGCCCATGTGGCAAGTGCATGTCCATCCATACTATTGGGCCTCATCACTCACATGTTCCCAGAGGGAGGGCCTGGCACAGAGTGGGTGCTTGGTGCTCCAAATGTTTATGGAATGAATACATGAAGAAGGGAAAATGTCATCTTTGACCATCCCTCAAGATTCTCACACAAAACCCTGCTGGTTCAGCAGATGGTTCCATTCGGGAAGTTTAATACTCCTATGGGTGTAAAAGTATCTGCATAATGTATTTAAAAATATTTAACAACTGTTCAACATGGAGTGATCATGAACCATTCCTCAATATTCACCCTTTGAACTACAAAGAAGACCTCATGATTGAAAAAATTACCTGACAGAGATTATTTTCTGTAACTACATTTCAGGAAATTTAGAAACAAGTAACAAAAATCAAAGTGAAAACAACCATGGACATTTTAAAACTCTAAGTAAATTTTGGGTGAGAAAAACACAAAAAACCCAAACTGCACAATTATTTAGAAAATACTAACAATGAAAACTCTCTATGTCAAAATCTGCTGACGAGAGCCAGGATCATACAGAGGAAAATTCATAGCATTTAACACTTGACTCAAAATAAAAAGTGTGGAATTGAACTGGACAACTACGCATCTAGCTAAAAAAGTTAGAAATGGAAGAAAGAAACACAAGGAAAGCAGAACAATGGAAATAATATTGAAACAAAATGGTTTGGAACTTGGAAAATCTGAAGACTTGATAAAATCATGGAAAAGCTAATTAGGGTGGCTATTATTTTTTTTCTTTTAAGCAGAGAAGGCAGAAATATATATATATTTTAAAGATTTTTATTTATTTATTTGACAGAGAGAGACACAGTGCAAGAGGGAACACAAGCAGGGGGAGTGGGAGAAGGAGAAGCAGGCTCCCTGTGGAGCGGGGAGCCAAATGCGGAGCTCCATCCCAGGACCCTGAGATCATGACCTGAGCCGAAGGCAGATACTTAAGGACTGTGCCACCCAGGTGCCCCGAAAAGGCAGAAATATTAAAAATGAGGAAAAACCCCCAAAGACATAGAGGAAATGAGTTGAGTCTACCTTCCAGAACACTGTGCAGGAAGGTGGAGAGACAGGAATCTGATGGCAGCTCTGGCCTAGACTCCTGAGCAACCTTCCACTCCCGACCTGTCACCCCCCATGTGAACAGCCCAGTCTCTTCAGGTGTGCCTACTTGGTTTCTTGGGGATGGAAAATAGGAAACTCCCATCCAGACCTCAAGGTGGCTGACATCCTAGGGCCGGGCCTGGAGCTGAGTCTATGTGAGCCAGGCTGGGGCTGCCCCTGGGAGGCGTCCTCTACTGGAAGATTGGCTGTGCTTTGGCCTCGTTTGTAACTTTCTGTGCCTATTATTTACTAATATGATTTTAAAACAGTAAAATGACAGATTCTGGATTTAAAGGCCTCGAAGGTTGAATTATTATGCAGATTGAAGGAAGTGCAGACTTTCCTTCTGGGACACACAGGTGTGTGTCTATGGGATGAATGAATGAATGAGTGGACCAAGGACAAAGCCATTGTTTGATGACCTTGAAGATGACCTATAAGCCTGTGGACCCTGCAGATGGTCCTCTCAGTAGACCTTAAGAGCCCAGGGAACAAGCCACAGCTCCAGGAGGCATTATAGGTCCTAGGACAGCAGTACATTTTATGAGCTATGAATTCTCAAGTTCAGCATGTCCAAAACCAGAGTTCTTAATGACTGCTCCCAGATCCGCCTCACTACCTCCTCTGTCCAACTAAATGGCTCCACCATATGCCTAAGTTGCTCAAGCCAGTACCCTAGGGGTTATTCTTGATTCCCTTCTCCCCTCCTGACTCACATCCAGTCTACATGAAGTCTTGACAAGACTGCTCCCGAAGTGCTTCCCCAATTGATATGGTGCTCTTTCCCTCCCTCCACTACTGCCGCTCAGGTCAAAGCCACCATAATTTCTTGCCCACTAGAAAGTGCTGTAGCAGCCTCTTCCTTCGGATTCATGTTTCTGCTTGTTCCCCCTTCGGGTGTTCTCCACGGACCATCTGCAGTTATCTTTCTAAGTGTAACTGACCCCACCCCACTCCTGGTTAAAACTTCCCAAGGGCTGTCCATCAGATCTGTGGTAAAACTCAGAGCCCTCTCCCTGGCCTGGAAGGCTCCACAGAACGTGGCCCCTGCCACCTCTTTAGTGCCAGCCATTGTCTTTCTCCCCACTCACACAGTATGCTCTGGCCACAATAGCCTTTTTTTTTCCCTGATCTCCAAATTTATTCCTACCTTAGAGACCTGGATTAGCATCCTGTCCTGTGATGCATGCCCCTAAATCTTCTTATAAATGAATCTTTTCTAATGGCGTGACTTCAGCTTAAACATCATCTCTTTGAACTCAATTCAAGGTGCCCCCCCCCTCACTCTATCACATCTCCCTGTTATATATTATGTACAGGGTAATTTAAAGTCTCATGAATTTCCATACATCTATGGAAGTGGCCAGTAATGACGGGTTCATTGTCCTGGTCCTTCTTAGCCTAGAACCCAGACAAGGATTTGGGTTAATTTCCTTTCTTATCAGAGGTGCTATAGAACTCTTTTCCCAGCCATTTTGGATCAAAGAAAGTACTATTCCCAGATAGTACTTTCCTACGCTCGGCAATCGTCCTCCTAGACATCTTCTCCATTCTGGCTCTGCCATCTTGCTATTTGTACTATTTTGGCCTGTGGACCTCTAGGGGGATGGGGACAAGGGGAAAGATACCTCGTTCAGATAACAATCTTGGGCCCACTGTCCCTGGCAGCCCTGTGGAAATAGCCTCACTAGGGCAAAATCCTCGGGAAGCAAACAGCTTTCCTCCAACATCAGCCGCTTTCAGTCTTTTTGCAAGATCTGGTTTTCCAGTCATGGTCTCAGTTCCCTCTAGACATTTTTGTGATCAGTAAATGTTGAGTGAAAATCTTGGGTCAGAGGGGCAATTTAGAGGTCAACTCTCTATGAGCAGGAAGGGCAAGCCACGACAGTTACGTCAGTTAGCCCAATTCTGATTAAAGGAGCTAGGCTGGTACATTTCAGGGAAACTGTGCAGGCTGCAGGAACTCATGGGACAAGAGGACAAAACAAGGAGAAAACCCAGGCAGTTCAGTGGTGGGTTGGTGAAGAGGACCAATGTGGTGGGCAGAAGGAATGTTGAAGTTGCCCTAGGCAGGCTCCCTCATGGCGGTCCCAGCAACGGGCCCTGCCTCATACTGTGGCTTTGGAAGGGAAGACCATGGGTGAAGGAAACACATGGTCTTCAAAACCATGGCCACCAGTGGTCCCCCTAAGTCCCTTTGGGGAAGGTCAGGCGAGATGATGAAGGGAGGGCTTTGTACCATAGAAATGCATGGTTGTTGCAAAGGGGCAACTTTGCGTGGAGTGGAACCTTAACAGGGTTATTTGGCCCTGGGGTGGCCCTGGGGTGGCCCTGGCAGGGTGGAGAGAGCCCCCATGTGGATGCTGACTTCTCACTCCTACTTTGAATCAGATCAGGAGTGTAAATAATAAAGCCAGAGATACATCTGCATTATTTCATGTGTTCTCGTTGTCATCGCTGCTGACACAAAACAAGCATCTAAAGAGGGAATGCTCACCTTCCTGGGGCTGCGGGGCAAGCCGGGCAGCCTCCCTCCCCATCGGGGTTGGGCCAGCTCAGCGCGTGGAGCAGTCCTGAGTCGGTGATATGACCTTTTTGCTTTATTATTAGTCACCAAACACTGACTTCTGTAAAGTCACTTTGTTGATTTCAGTTGCTAATAAAAGGCTACTATCAACTCCTGCTAGTTAAATGAGTTAATGTTTGTGAAGAGCTCAGTACCGTACCTGGCACTTAGCTATTACTTAAAAAATAATTATTATTGCAGCTGTGGTGTTTCACCTTCTGAATGCTCATGGCCTGTGTCGACAAATACTTCTCAGGGTTCCTTGAGGGGGATCAGGGCAGTGCCGACTGGTTCGGTTTGCCTGCCGGCTGGGTTTCACCGGCACAGAGGAGAGAAGGTTGAAGCTGGCGTGTGCAGATCTGTGCTCTGACCTATGTCATCTGGCACTGGTGTCTTCTGTAAATGCAATGCTCTCCAGCCTCGTATCTCTCTTTAGCAGTGGCTTCCATGCACATGCGTGTGCTCTAGGATGTGTGTGAGCTGCACCTCTTGTCAGTGAAGCCGGAACCTACTGGTTTGCAATGGTGGAGTACACACCAGGGCAGTGTTTATGGGGGTCGGTGCCCGCTTAGCAGAGCTGTCTACCTCCTGGCCCCACCAACAGGGGTCCCATTTAATTCCACTTGGATTTATTTTATTAGTATTATTTTTAAAGATTTTGTCAGAGAGAGAGAGAGAGAGCAAGCAGGGGGAGTGGCAGGCAGAGACAGAGGGAGAAGCGGGCTTCCCGCGGAGCAGGGAGCCCGATGCAGGGCTCGATCCCAGGACCCTGGGATCATGACCTGAGCCGAAGGAAGTCACTTAACTGCCTGAGCCACCCAGGAGTCCCTTCCACTTGGTTAAAGACTGTACTGATAAGCCTTCACCCCCAGGCTTGCATCCTGGACCGGGAGGGACAGGAAGACGTTCATGAAGTCCAGGAGTGATTCTCAACCACTGGCTTACTGGCAAGAGGGTTGCAAGCCAAGGTCCCTGGGGCTGAGCTCCTTTAAGCTAGGTTGCCTGCCCCTGAACCAGGTAGACTGTAAGGCTCCATGCACTCACTCACTGCTGGTATCCTTGCTCCTTTGCTGTTTGCCCCTAGTCTGCTCTAAGAGTCCCATCCCAACATGCCCCTTGATCTCCTGCTTCTCTAAATAGTTTCCTTCTCCTGTTTGTACAATCACCTCCACCTGCAGATAATGCAAGGCGGCTCTCCTGACCACGGCCTTAACCCCTCATCCTGACCACTGTGCACCTCCTCACTGGGGTGCACGGCCTCGGCTGCATGCTGTTCTGGGAAAACGCCCATCCTGATTGAACAGCAGCTTGCACGGGCCCTCTGAGGGGATTCTGGGAAGCAGGGCCCCAGGTGGGGGACTTGACTGGCCCTCCTTAATTTGAGGAATATCAATCAATCAGACTTCTATTGAAAGCAGAGTCCCAGATGTGTGCTAAACAAGCTTCTTCTGCAGCCTACCAATGGAAAGGGCAGGTTCTCCCCTGGGATCCTGGGCAAATGCCAGAGTGTCCTTCAGATTAGTTCAACCTTTGATGAAGGCTGTTGGTAGCAATAGACAGACAGTGATGACTGTTAGAAAATGTGCCTTCTCTCTTCCTTCTCCTCTTTTATGTAACTCAGGAGGGCCTCCTCCCACGCCAGTGTGCTTTAGTACAGCATAGTGGCCCCAGTTTTCCATAGTGGTGTTAATATACTGCTTCTGAAATAAACATTCAACCACCTTAACCAACTTCCTTGATAGGAAAAACAGTATCACATCTCTTTACATGAACTAACCACATAAACCCTTTCTGAAAAATGTAGAGTAAATTTCTGGGGCAAGGAGGTTCATGCTAATAAGCCAAGAGGGCTCCCCTTGTCCATTCCCAGCAGAATGCATTGACCCTCAGTGAACATCCTGGGAAGCCCTTGTGAGCCAGAGATAGAAATAGTGTGAAGACAGAGAAGAGCATGTAAAAGAGGGAAGTGTGTGCAGAGCATTTGATGTTGCTTCAGGACAAGAGAGGGAGGTATTGCTTTTGTTTCCAAAAGCAGGTACTTTGTACTGGTATACCTAAATTATGAACCAGCCTATCCTCTTCCAAAACTAGAGATACTTGGTGTTACTAGAGTTGTTATTTCTTGACTTTAAAATATCTTAATTTTATTGGGGGCATAAATTTATTTGTTGGGGTGTATATCTAGTATACTTTTCATTTTCTCTGCAACCTGTCATGTCTTCTCCAAATCTGCCATGCTCTTTTTATATCTCAGGGTGCCTTTGCTCATGCTGTTCCCACTGCCTGGAACACCACCTTCTCCTCAGTGCCCCTCTTACTCTAAGTAACCAAATTCCTACTAATTCTTCAAGATTCAAATCTACTTTCTCTGGGGAGCCTTTCCTGTCTCCCTTGCCTCGCCCAACCCCAACCCTAAGACTCCTCTGTACTGATCTCAGATACTCCCACGAATGTATTTCCTTCTTCTTACCCATATTTTAATTAAAATTTCAGTTAATGTGTCTCTCTTCCCTTCTAGACAGTAAGCTTTTTGGGAACAATGGATGCGGTTTAGTTATGGTTGCATTCCTACCAGTGGTCACAAGCCCTGATACATACAGGATGCTTAAATTCTGTTGTTTACCCCTGCACTCACCTCTTTACTTTGCCTTACTCTAGATACTTTCCTTTTTTGAGAAGAAACTACATGTCTGGGGGCACACCTGCCATAAAATGTTCTTATTTTTAGAATGGCTAATGCATAGGGTTGCTCAACAGATTGAGTCTGTATCAAAAATCTATAAACTTTCTGGTTTCAGAACCCCTTTATTATCTTAAAATTATTGAGGACACCAAAGAGCTTTTGTTTATGTGGGTTATATCTATTGATAGTTATCATATTATAAATTAAAACTGTAAAATAAAAAAACCCTATTAACTCACTTAAAAATAACAATAATAAACACATTACATGTTAACAAATGTTTGTGAAGCAAAAGACTTAGAACAGTGGTATCAGTTTCTCAACCTTGGCACTATTGAAATCTCGGACCAGGTAATTCTTTGTGGTAGGATGCTGTCCTGTGCATTATAGGGTGTTTAGGAGCATCTCCGGCCTCTGCCCACTAATTGTTAGCTTCACCCCCTCCTCCTAGTTATGATGACCCAAAAATGTCTTGATGTCCCCTTGGGGCTGCGGGTGGAGGGGGGGTAGGGGGTGGGCGGACAACATCACCCTGGTTGAGAACCACTGTTTTATATTTCTGCAAATCTTTTTAATGCTTTGATTTATAGAAGAGAGCTGGATTCTTATATCTGCTTCTGCATTCAGTCCACTACAATATGTTGTTTTGGTTGAAGTATATGGTTAAATTTCAGCCTTACCCAGATATGTAGCTGGAAAAGGGATAAATATTTTAATAGCTTTTAAAATAAGTGTGCATAGTCTTCTTTGATACTATGCCAAAACTCCACAAGTGGCAATTTCTTGAAGGGTAGTTATAATGTGGAATCTGAAACCATATTAATGAACTTTTCCTACTCTGTTACATTAAAATATATTAGTTTACCTTAAACTTTAAATGCCTCTCTTACACATGTGAGATTTTATAACATCATACATTATTTGGATAATGTTTATGCAGTTCTTTTAAATGTTGACACATCTCATTGCACAGTATAAAAGAAATTACATTTGTAAATATTAATCTCATAGTAAAGTTTTAAGTACTGGGATGTTATGAAGGTCACAGTGACAGGTGCAAGTTTTCCAAAATTCTAATTTCCTCTTGAAAGCTCAAATTTCGTCACTGGCAAAAAATAGTATTAACTGTTTTCCTTGAAGTGACTGGCTTACTTATTTTTGAAAAACAAAATGGCTACCAAATACCAAAGTCTACATATTCAGACTATAAATTGTTCTTTCAAAAACTAAAAATGATGTTTCCAGTAAGAAATGGCTAGTTTAGCTTGCAACTCAATCGCACGTGTGCCTTTCCTCAAGACAACCATTCTCACTCTGATATGCAACGCAAGTGTTTTATGTGTACTTACTTCCCTTATTGTCACAGAGAATATTTTAAAGATTGTACTCAGGAGTTGAGGTTTCACTGAATTGTTTACTGCTTCATCAAGGACATTCCTAAGCGAAACTATTGTTTTCTTTAGTTGTGCAGGCCCCTAGCTGTGAAGGACTCGGGGACCAGCTCTGCCTTGACTGTGCTAAGGCACAGTTTACTCCCCCACAGCTTTTGCACCATTAGCACAAGTGTCAACACAGTGACAAAGGCAAATAACATCTTAGTTTTATTATGAAAATAATTTTGATCTCACTGACCCTGAGTGTTGGGACCCAGAGGTGAACAGGCCACATTGCTGATCTACACCAATGTTGTTTTACTTTGATCATGAAATGAAACTACTCCAAGAGCCTGTCTTGAGAGAAGAGGAGCTCTACTTATATGATTAGCTCATTAATTGCCAAGGAAATAGTCATGGGTTCGAAGTTTCAGGCTGGAAGGGCCCTTGGAGGTGGTCTAATCTAGCCCCTTCAGTTTACAGACCAGCATAATTATTAGGCCCAGAGAGGGGAAGTAACTCACCCAAAAGCCCACAACTTATCCTAGTTGTGACAGAACCAGACCTAGAACCCAGGTCTTCTGATTCCCAGTCCAGTGCTCTTTCAACCACACCCCACTGTTAAGCAGTCTTATGTGGTGTCTAACACAAACCCACCTGCAAAAAGATCCTTGTGATGATAGGCTGAACAATGTTTTATTATTATTGGCATATTTACTGCTGTTTTATAAGTTTGTTTTTACCCAGCCAACATCTAGGAGGCTGCCTGTTTTCTCCAGTTGCTTGACCCACAATTATTCTAATTGGCTACCAGGTGTACAGAGGTGCTTAGTTATGCCTTTGTGCTCTAACAGTCAGAACCCCTACAGAGTTGGTTAACCAAGAGACCGTGTGTGGATTTTTCCACTCAATAAGGTCACCTCACAATATGATTACTTAAGGACTCCATGTTTCCACTTTCCACCCGCACCATGGCTCACTTAAGGGAAGCCTCTGGAACATTTTCCATGGGAATTGCCTTAACTGGGTTGCTCTGAGGTTGCTAATTTCCTTATCCCAGTCATCACGTTGATCTAGGGTGCCTTGTGGCATTTCACAAGAAAACCATGGCCATTTTTCTCTGTCTGGCAGCTGGGGAGTGGAGAAAATCTCTTCTCCACATAAAGAAGCTGCAGAACACAAGTCCAAATTGTTAATGATAGTTAAGATGCAAACCTCTTCCCAGTGACCTGCAATTTTCTGTAAGAAGAAAGTGCTGGGTCTGTGTGGCTTTCAGACAGCTGAGTTGAGAAAATGGTAACCCTTTCCTCTTGGTTTCGTTCATACACCATGAAGAGTTCACACACTTACTGGCAAATTTTAGAAGAAGAGTTTGAACAACTTGAAAAATAACTTGAAAGTTATTTCTGGCCATTCTGTTTCTCATTTTCCCCACCAGATAGATAAGAGCTAATATCCTGAGTGCTTCCCTGGGCTGGGTTTCCCCTGTCCAGGGCCAGAGGCTGGGCAAGGTGGGCCTTTTGGTCACTCTTATCCTTCCACTGGTACTAAGGGCCTACATCCAAGGATTGTAATGTGAAGGGCAGTGGTGTGGCCTGGTAACTCCTTGTTTCTCAAACAACTCCCTCCAGTGGTCTCCCAGATGCCTCAGGCTTAGGAACTGGGTCTGCTGTCTTCTAGGTGTCTTCCCAGGACTCCTGCCTCCCTAGGCTGGGCTTCCTGAGCCAGGTCTCTCAGGATAGTGAAGCCTCCTGGATTGCAAAACTGGCTGATCTTGGGGACCCCAAAGGGTAGAGGAGAGTTCGTGCCATAGACTTGGTCACTTTGCGGGAGTGCTGGCTCCTCTGGAGGCTGCTGTAGAATTACCTAAAGACCTGAGAAGCAAGCATCTTGGGGGGGTGGGGGGGAGGGAGGCCAGAAATGCCAATTAGAGGATTGTTCAGCAAGTCCTATATATCAATAGGCAGAATGTCAGTTTTGCCAGCATTTCAAAGAAAATGAAACCAAGTAACATCAAATAAATAAATAAACCCATACCTGCCTGTTCAGCGTTTACAGCCTGATAGGGGAGAGAAGTATAAACTCCTGGATGGGATCATATATTAATATGGTCAAAGATCATCTCTAGGACTCTGGAGGCCTCATCCCTCAGTGGTTGTTTTATTGAGCTTCCACTGGGTGGTGGGCCAAGTGCCAGGTCCTGAAGGGTGGTGGTTCTCACAAGCCAGTAAGATGTTGGAATAAGCAGGTAAGGGTATGTGTTGGAAATACAGACTCCAGGCAAGCCCTTGCAAACCCTGAGTGTTTAGGATGCCACAGCTGCTGGGGCTGTGAAGAGGTAGGACACATGGAAAGACCTTGCTTTCCAGGGGGAGATTCCAGAGGCTACACTCTATGTGCCAACATGACCTTGAAGTAGGGTTGGGGATGCTGTGTCTGGGTAAAGACCTGTGGGGGGCGGGGGCACTGAGGAAAGGGACATCCTTAGAAGATGGATTCCACTCTTCCACAGTCGGGGAGGACTGGGCTGAAACCAGCTCATTCAGAGGGTTCCATGCCTTGTTCTGACTGGTCCAGGAGCTGAGTTGGGTGTTGGTTGGGGTTTGGCCACACTGGCTTGCCTCCCTGTCCATCCCACCCACACGTGTCATATCAGGCCCCCTGTGATTGGAGTCCTGATGTGGCCCAACTATTGGTATCCCGGTCCATGTATTTTCCATTTTTCAGGCCCAAGGCCAAAGCCTGGGCTTTCAGCGCCTGCCCCGTGCCTGCAAAGGGGTCTCATTCTAACCTCTAGTGGAGCATTGTCTGGGGTGCTCAACATGTGTTGTCTCATGTGTTTCTCACAGAAAATTTGCAACAGGCTCTTTCAGGTATCAAGAAGCAGTGATAGACTCAGGACACCTCAGGTAATGGGGGATTATTGTAAGGATACATAAGGAAATAAGCCAACTCAGCCAACAGTCTAGCTCTTAGCCTCATAGAGACCTGGACTGTCCTGGGGCCCCAGGGCAAACACCAACTCTAACCAGGAGTTTGTTTCTAGCCCTGGCTGGCTCTTTAATCTCCTATGGCTGAATGCCTGCCGCCCCCAGGGTGCCTTTTGGCTTCTATTTTGATCTCTTGTCAGTATCTCTAACTTTCTTTGAACTCCTTCAGGGAGAGGACATGACGAGGCCCTGGGGCCAGGTCCCCAGCAAGGCCACCTCAGGGGCCGCTGTTAGTCTCAAGGTGGCTATTGTCAGCTCAGGCACTAATCCCATATCCAAACATCTGTGGTCAGGGTGGTGGTGTCACAGGGTACAAAGCATGGTGACCCGTGTGGAAGAACAGGCTGCTTTCTTCACATCCAGGTGTGTACATGAGAGGGAATGGAGGCTTTAAGAAAAGCCTGCCCAGGGGCACGTGAGAGAGCTGAGAACTTGGGCCCAAGCCACACCGGGGGTCAAGGGCTGGGTCAGTGTTCAGACGCTGTCAGAAGCTCTTTCTAGCAGTGCTAGCCAAGTCCTGAGACACAGCCGTGCACACGTCTCTGCCGTATGTCGGAAAGCTTTGTGGGTATCTCCCCACATTATCGGAGGTCTTCAGTAGGTGCCACCAAAGGCTCATAACAGACTTCTAAAGGTCGGGGCTGGAAAGGATTGTCGGGGTCTCTGGGTCCAGCAACCTACGCCATGCCTCACAGTCCCCAGTTCAGGATGCTCTCAGCTTCCTGGACCCACAGGCCAGCATCAAGTCCCCTCCCCCCGTCTGGTTCCTGCTTCAGCTCTGGGCTCACTTACCAAGGCTTCTCCCTCTTGCTTTTCAAGGCCTTATATGGGGAAAGACTGGAGGCCACCGGAACCAGATAGAGGCGGGGCTGTCACCACATGGCTCCCTTCAAAGTCAGAATTACTCATTTCAGAGGGGAATATTTAAAGTTTGATGGGAAATGAATCACTGCTCTTAATGAAAGACCACATTCTGTGAAAGCACTTTAGAGGAGGGGCGAGGGGGCCTGAAAGGAAGGGAAGCCCACCACAAAAGAAGTCATTCAGGCTGATCTTTGAGGGAGGGGAAGGAGAAGGGGCCAGGGAGGGAAGAGGCTGGGGAGAGCTGCCCATTTTGACATTCTGCAAGTGGGAGATTACGTTCGAGTGGATGAATGGCTCCCAGGCCCTCACAAAAACATTATGATGAACTAACTCACCCTTTGTGGCTGGTAGGTTGGTCGTGGAGGATGGGGGTGGGGGAGGGGCCTCCCAGCCTGCAGGGAGAGGGGCACAGACGGGAGGGGATGAGGGACCCTCAGACAGGACAGAAGGAGGGGTGATCTGGCTGAGAGGTGGGCACTTGCCTGCCTTCTGCTTCTGCCTCCTCCGCCCCAAATTGGATTGACTCTTCAGGGTCTCCTCTGCCCTTGCCACCCTGAACGAAAACATTGCCATTCACTTAGCCACGAGGAGGCTTTCACACCGCCCTGTGAGGGCTGTTCAGCGGGAGCCTTAGTACAGCAGTCTCCCTCGCCATTCCGTGCTCCTCATCCGGGTCTGGACTGCCGCTCCAATTCACAGAGAGGTGCTAGTGACATAACCCGCTCTCTGGGCTCTGGGCTTCCTGAGGCTGGACCTGCCCAGGGGTAGCAGGTGGGGAGGGATGGTGGAGTTGAGCCTGCTAAACTGAATATGGCTGGGTCCTCCCGCCTCCCTTAGTTGCTCCTTGACAAACAGCCAGACAGGTGGAGAGGGAAGAAGGGCAGACTAAATTTCCATTTTTGCAGTTAAGGGAACCTGAATCTCCAAGAGGTTAGGTGACATGGCTGTGCCCTCTCTCCACCCTGTCAGGGACACAAGAGATGAGACTGAGCTGTAACGTGTAGTAAAATAGAGCCACAGATCTTTGACCACGCAGCCCTAGTTTTGAATCCAGTTCTGTCTCTTGCTAGCTGTGTGACATAGGGGAAGTTCCTTAACTTCTCTGAGCCTGTTTCCTCATCTGTAAAATGAGGATAATAAGTCCTACCTCGCAAAGCAAGTGTGAAGACAAAGCAAGAAAATGTATACAAACGGTTTAGCCTGGCTCCTGGCCATGCTCAATAAATGTTACTTTCCTTCCTTCTTTGAGCCACATTTCCCAATGACCACATCAAAGTATATGCTAGGCTGCCACACCCCACACCACCCCCTTGACTGCCCTTCCTCTGGCTTCACCATCCTCTATGGCCCAAGCTACAGTTTCTGCTGGGATAATTACTTTCTGTATAACCTAGGGGACAGAGTCATTAGATAAATGTTCTCGACATTTTCCTGGAGCACGGACCTCTTTGAAAATCTAATGGAAGCTATGGATCCCCCTCCCAAGGAAAACGAACACCCACACATCCCACCTATGCCATTTTCTGTAGAATATCAGAGGATTCCCAGAATCTCTGAAGCCCCACGCAGAACCCCAGATGGAAAGTCAGGACATGTAGGCATAAATGCAGCAACGTGCGTAATTTGTTGTATAGCCTAATTGTTCCCCAATTCACAAAGTCTTTCCCTTGCCAAATGGCCAGGATGATCCTTCTTAATCTATCCAATGGGGTAGGAATAGAGAGTCAAGGAATGTGAGTGGATGTTCAGGAAGGCAGCCCCAGAGGGAGAGTTACAGGGTTGAGCGGGCTTGGCATTGAGGAGAGATAGCAGGGAGGATCAGATGATACAGGACTGAACCGCTGATGTTGGCCACCATCTCTCCGCCTCGACTAAGTACTGAACGAGAGAGAGAGAGAGAGGAAAAAAAGGAATGTTATCAGGAAGAAATGAAGCCCTCTAGCAGGGAAAGTAGGTGAACAACAGAACAGAAGCTGTGGGCTCTCTTAAAGCAAAGGCTTTAGAAACCAAGGATGGCCTTGTATTTCCTTGGTGCAGGCTCAGCTCCTAGCAGTGCAAGGTCGGGGACTGGCCTCACTGACCATACCTGCTATGGAAACACTAAGGCCAGAGAAATAAGAGTCCCGCTGGGATTGTGCCCCCACCACTTTTAGAGAACAAAGGAGTATTCGCTCTCCTTTTTTTTTTCTTTTTAATTTGCAGAGGAGGTGTCTCGTAAAGATGAGAGGCTATTTGGTGTCTTTGTTCCTCCAGTATCTAAGTGGGTTTTGCAAGGGCCGGCGAGGGCTTCTAAGCCCCGGGCCAGCACTGTCACACTCTTGAGCCCTGAGAGGACAGACAGGCCTCTCTGGCTTTGATGGAGCCCTGAGTTGAGACAGCATGGGGGCGCCAGACTCAGCCGCAAGCTCTGAATTCTGAACTCCTGTTGGGGAGAATGTCCTGATTTTGCTAAGCACATACACCTTTACTACATACAGTCACCTTGACCTTGAGCTCACCCTTGCTGCATCAAAATTTTTTTTCAAAAATATGATTTCAAAACCTCACATAGTAGAAACTTTGGAGAATATATAAACACGAATACAGAAAAGAAGAAAATAAAAATCCCCTACAATCCCACCACCAGATTTAAGCACAGTTAACATTTGGTTAGATCTTTCCAGTTAGCCTGTCCCCACTCCCCTCTCCCCCAGATTCAGCAGCATTTTATTCATATGTGCCCCAACTTACTGGGGCTTGGGCCTCTGTGCCTCAGTTTTCCTGTTTAGAAAATACAGCTCCCTGCTCACAAAACAACCCAGCTGCTTTCGTATGGTTATCTCATCCACTTGGCCAGGAGAGAGGTGTGTCCGCCCATTAATAGGCAGTGAGAATAAGAGAGTGGGAGTAATAGGCACAAAGCCACACAGCGACCAATGGCACCCCAGGGGCCCTAACTCTTCACCAAAGTGCGTGTCCAAGAAAAATGTCACGGAGGTGAGAGCAGGCACATACGCCAGCCCGCTAGGGCCGTGCACGACAGGGCTGTCCAGGATCTGTGGAGACCTGTGCCCATGTCTCTGTGACACAAAATCAGAACAGCAACCAACCCCAAAACAGAGTTTGCAATCTGCTTTTTGAGCCAATCAGAAGTTCAGACAAAACTTCTTTTCCACGCCGTCTCTGTCCTATTTACCTCCAGTTTGGACAGACTTCCTGACCTTTCTTAATGCAATGGGCTTCTCTCCTTGCATGGCAAATAATGCATTCAGTGTCTGCTTTATTAGACTGCTTTGGTGGTCTTTGTGGTCTTTTTGGTGCTGTGGGTCTCACTCCACTTATCCCTGTGGTCAGTGGATAGCTAATCCCTTTGGAGGTTGTAATCTGAAGCCCTCCTTCATGTCTGGTCATCACAAGAGGTTTCCCCAGACCTTGTGGAAGAAGGTCAAAGGCTGGTTTATTTGCCAACTTGCTCAGAGGGTCTCCACTTGAAAATGATTGGCCCCATTTTGTTGGTACTCACCCACTTGCTTTTATAGTTAAGAACTTTTCTTAAATTACGTGCGCACGCAGTACAAATGGGCACAGTGACGAATTTTTGTGAAGGTGGGCTGAGAGCGGAAGGCAGGGGCAACTGTCCCAACTTCCATCTTTCAGTCACATACCTTCATCCCCTAAGCTGTTCTAGCAACAGTTATGTTGGAAATCAGAGCCTGGTTTGACTGACTAGAACACAAGAATTTCTGGGTCAAGTCACCAAACACTGACCGTTTGGAGTGAACAGCTCTGAACTTGGGCTCTCAGCTGTCTTTCAATGCTCCTCTTTGATGGAATAAATGCCCACCCCCATTCTTCCCCATGGCTGGGCAAAGCTTTTTTCTACCTACTAGGCATGACTTCAAGCCAACATTGAAAAAGTTCTGGTTTCTTGGACCTTGGTGTTGGCTGGGAGGGCAGGTATGGGGGCTTACTGTATGGGCATAACCTAGTTAGCATGACTTTCCCACAGCACTCGACGACAGATCAGGTGTGCTCTCCCCAAAGTCACTTTTCATTGCAAATGCACTCGTGTGTCCTCCTGTATAATTGGAGTCAGGGCTCTTGAACCCTACCTGCAAATTTATGCAAACGGTATGCAAAAGCTTGTGTCAAAAATTGGCAAGGGAAGACCTTTGGCAGGCGAAGTGTAGCTGACACCTAATACCTAGTGGGAGACTGTTTCGGAGGTGGGGATGCAGGTGAGAGTCAAAGCCAAGGAGAGTGGGGAGGGGCTTGGCTGGTGTCTGCAGCAGTGATGGAAGACCTTGGGGTCTCCCTTTCCCCTGCCTTTCAGCTGGAGAGTGGCCGGTGAAGGGGAAGGAGAGTTGGGGGCTCCCTTTCTCTTTCTCACTATGGAGGCCTCTTGAGAGAGGAGGTGGGAATAGAATCTCTTGGCCTCCCCTTGGTCTGTTCCAGGTACCACGTCTGATGCTGAGAAAGTGTTTGAGAGGGCCTGGCCTCCTCATGCCATTACATCTCCATTAAACTATATCACTTTATAAGTTAACTTCAAATTGAAACATTTTTATTGTCCTTCTGAGAGGTTAAGCTTGTGTATTTTACCTTTCTATGATCCCTCTCTGATTATCATGGAATTGTTTAAACCAGAAGTCATTTTAAAATGTAAAGGTACTTCAGTGAACATCTAGTCCAACCCCTTATGTTTTGCACGTGAGGGGACTAAGCCATTAACAAGTGGCTTACCTCAGTTCACAGACCTAGACTTAACCCGCCCTTCACCTCTCTGGGTGACATTATTAAATAGCAGGCTCTCGGCACTGGAAGTGCCATTTGAGATACACTGGGAGCAAAAAATACTTGTCTTCTAGAGAGTCAAGAGTTACTTTATGAATGAACACACATCTCTGTCATTCTTAGGAATCTATGTGGGCTTATGGACACCATCAGCTACTAATCACGCTTTTCAAAAGACCAGGCAGTTGGTCAGGCTACAGTGATTGCTCTTAGGCTTGTAGATAACTTCTGGGCCGTCCAAAATTACCTGTTTTTTTCTGGTCATTCTACTCTCTGGCTGTTCATAGACAATGATATCTTTAGAAGCAATAGAGAGGAGGAGAAAGAAGGGGATGGCAGAATGGGGTGCAGGAGTAATAAAAATAAACATTTATTGAGCATTAACTATATTCCTGACATTATGCTTAGTGCTTTACCCAATATTATCCCCATTTTACAGATTGAGGAAATTGAGGTTTAGAGAGGTTAAGTAATTTGCCCAAAGTCTCACATCTAGTTAGTAAGAGGACCCAGGATTCAAGCTCATCACAACCATGCTCATGGGGCAATGGTTTGGAGGAGAGCCAGGTTTCCAGGAAACTTCTAAATGGCCAGAGCAAAGAGTAATAATTCTTTTCTATCCTGCTGTTGCTGTTTTATTGACCAGTCTTGATGGGATTTTTAGCACCACAGTGGAAGTGAGGGCAAGAAAAGGAGGAGGGAAATCCCCTGTGTTAGCCTTGTTTAGGATTTGCTTCTTCTTGCCCACTTTCCTGGGGCTGACACTAGCATTCTTCTAGCAGGTGTAGGCCTGAGGCTGCTGGGGCTTTATTTCTATGCTGGGAAAGGCAGTTTTTAGACTCAGGTAAAAATTCATTTAGCTGTGTATTTATCCATCTAACAGGCATTTATTAGACATCTCCTCTGTCAATTCCTGAACAAGGTCACTGACCCAACAAACGTAACTCACGTTCAGAGATCCATAACCTAATCCAATGAAGCTTTTTGTAGATTATCTGTGGTAATTTTTACAACCCTTTATCTTGCCAACATCTCAGCAATTGCTCTGCAAGCAGGACTCTCTTCCACGAAGGAATGGGGGAGAGATGGAAATGTTGGGTGGCTTAGCCCCTGACCTAAAGTTTTAGGGAAGGATATGGAAGCCAAAGACTAACAAGAGGTTTTGGCATTATTTGTGAATATCCCTTCTCCCTGCTATTCCATTTCCCTGGGCACCTAAGCTAGGCTCACGATGTAAGGGCCAACTGTGCACTTAAAAATCCATCCCAGCATCCTCAGCTCAACCTCAGAACTAACTGCCAATAACCACTTGCCTGCCCCAACGGAATTAACGGAAGCTGCCAACAGCCCTGCCCTGACCTCATTGGACAGACTGCCTCCTTAGCAGACACGATTTCCTCTCTCTCCTGAGATAGCCTCTCTCCTATTTTAAAGCAGGAAGTCCCTCATGGGTAGTCCACGTTTCAGACAGAAACGAGTGGGGCCAGCCATTCCTTTAGTCTCATTAGGAATCTCATTATGTGGTTCAGTGTGAGTGTCACTATTGCTCCTATGAAGAGCTGCTGGTAGGGGCAGATGGAAGCCCAGTTGAGGGTGTGCAAAGGAATGTAAGTGCTTGAGGAGGACCGGCAGTCCCCTGGCTGTAACCAATATCAAAAAGCACTGTAACTTTGGGCTGAATGGGGAGAAGCCAGTTTGTTATGTCACAGAAATGTCTTTGTTAGACCTGGCTAGTCCTTTCCTGAGATCTTGTAACAAGCTGCAGGCAGATGGAAAAGACAGGGAAAGCGTTAACTGCCACACACGTTTAGGGATCACCCTTCCTATTGGAGGTGGTGCGTGGTGGGAGTCCCTGCAGTGTGTGTAGAGAGAGGGAAATTAGCAGAAGGCCCTAAGAATCAGGGTTTGATTTTCGTAAAATCAGAGGCACTTGGGAGGAGGGAGACGTTAACCCAAATCCTAACTTGCCCTGAAAGTGAGCCTTCATGACTGAAATGTTAACTCTGAGAATTTCTAGTTTCTGGCTTCAGAGTTGAGGTTCTGGTGGATGGGTGAAGGTTTACACATGCAGGTATGCGGCACGTGGACCTGTCTTGGACATTTAGAAGTTTTGCTCTAGACTGAAGGTTGAGAGCTAGGTTAGAATATCAAGGAAGGTTATAGTTGCTTTTTCTACATTTTGCCAAGAAGTCGGACATTCAGAAAACTCTAGTGGAGGTTTGCTGCAGCATAGAGGCAAAAGCACTGCATTTTTTAATGTTGGCCCTGCCAAGCTGGGTGCTCCAGGAACAGGCCACCTAACATTTTCGGCTGTGCTCCAGAGAGTAACACCTATCTTACAAGATGCTTTTAATGATCAAGAGGAAGAATAACCAGGAAAAAAGATATGTAAACTGTAAAGAGCTGTCATCACTTTACCGTGGTGATGGTGATGATCTTTATACGCCTAGGATGTTGGTGCCCATTCTTGCCTAGAGCAATTGTATACACAAGATAATCCCTCCAGCTTCACGATTCTCTTAGTAAGGTTAAAGGATGCTGATGTTACCTGGTGCTTAATAGAACTTGACCCACCACCTGCTGCTTTATCACAGAAGCTATGGGGCTGAGGGAGCCTCCATTAGCAACACTCAAGACCTTGGTTACAAATGAGTGGAATGCGTAAGGGGGAGGGGATTTTTAACAACCTTTGAGAGCAATATGAACAGCAAGTTATTTTTGTTCAGGAACAGAAAGCAAACAACATTAGCAGTGAAAGGAATGCAAACCACATCTTGCCTATTTAAAGCAATAAAGGAAGGGAACAAAATTATACAGGCAAAGAGGTACTTTTGTTTCTCCAGCCATGAATCCTGGTTTAAAAGTGCACACAAGCCACAAAGATAGTTGATACCATCTCAACTCCTAGTGTAATGGGTTTCTTATTCTGTAGTATACTTCTTTAAGAAAAAAAAAAAGATCTTACCAATAAAGCAATGCCACACTGCCTTCAGCTTGCTTTCTCATTTGAGCTTTATGTTTATATTCTGTTGAGAAAACCTAAAGACATTATGTTTCCAGTAGCAGTTAATTCTTCCCAGGCACGGGTTGGGGGGTGGGGAAGGATAAATGTAGTATTTTTCAAGCATACACTCATTCATTTACTCACTATTTGTTAAGATCACATAACAAAAAGATAACAAAAATCAATGGGATACCCTTCCCTTAGGGAAGAAGAGACATCCCTATATGCTAGTGTGTGTATTTGATTTGCCGAGAGAGAGAGAGAGAGAGAGAGAGAGAGAGAGAGAGAGAGAGAGAGCAGTTTGGGATTTAGAAAGAGGAGCAGTTCTTTGTAGTCTATCTGATCTGCTAAAGGGAAACTAAGTGCAGAAGAAATAGTGGGCGTGAGCCCTAGAGGTAGAGTGAAACCAGATAGCGGGTGGCCTTGAATAACGGGTTAAGGATTTGTGGCTTTATTTTGAAGACATAGGGAGTAATCAAAGTCTTTTGAGCAGGGAAGTAGCATGATTGTCCTTTTGTGAATAGACCCTGATATTTGGAATCCCACTTTTGAGAATGAACTCAGAAGATCATTGCATGGGTAGATTGAAGGATGCCTTGAGAAGGTTCAAAAGGGAACAGCACTTTTAGCTTGCACTCCTGTTAAGGTTATATGCACTGCTGCTTATTCTCCATTTAGCATGAAGAACTATGCACATGTACACGTGAGAGTTGGGTTCTTTCGAGGTAGCCTCAGTCACTGAAAACACCGAGATGACGTTTCTAACTAAAATGACAAGAGAGAAATTCCACATGGCTGAAAGGGAGGAAGTAGCCACCCCCGTCTGGAGATGTTTCTTTCTAAGAGGAAGGGCACTGAATCAGAACATGATAACATCCTCCAGCAACCAGGCGGGATGAATGCACCTGCCGCTGATGAGGGGCAAGATGTGGCCATGCACCAAGCTCTGGTGATCTCGGATCAAGTCTGGACATTGCCACTAATTTGCTGTGTGACCTTAAGGAAGTCACTTGTCTTCTCTGGGCCTGTGTCTCCTGATCTATAAACTGAGAAGTTAGCCTGGATGGTCTCTAAAGTTCCTTGAGCTCTGAAATTGTGAGTTTATGGGGCTAAGGAAGGCTGTTGTCAGCTCTGGCATGGCGAGTCTGATGATCGCCCAGTTTCTCTTCCCTCTCACTGGTACTGAGGGAGGCAACTCAACAGGATGCACCTTTGCTCAGATCCTTGGCCGGGTCTTACAACCTGAGTTCAAGTTTTGGCCTTGCTGTAAGTTAACAGTGTGAACTTGGGCAAGTCACTTAATCTCTATGAGCCTCCTGTTTCCTTTTCTAAAATAATGTGTCAATGCCCTTCAGCCAGAGAGTCTTCCTTTTGGCCATGGAGATAGAGCCAAGCTATAGGACATTAATCCTTGACATCCAGATCTTGCCTTTGCTGAATTTATGCTGATCAGAATCAAGAGGGTGTCCAGAGAACGTAGTGTGTAGCTGGACTAGGAGTTAGTTTCTTCTGGTTATTTTGTTGCAAGGTGAATTGTTGGCTCCTGTGACTTGATAATTCCTGCACAGTAGCCCCAAGGACCCTGGACAGAATATATCAATCATTAGAAACAGAAGGATGATTAGTTTTTTTGACAGGTCTCAAAGTGAAGGGGCCTAGATTACAAAATTTAGACAATGAAAACAGGTGCCAGAATCCATCTGGGTCTGTTTTAGAGAGTCCAGTGGCTTTGTCTTTTACTTAGTCACATACTGCCCTGCTTGTCCTATAGTATTGACACAGGGATAGCAAGACCTGTTTGCTGTAATATAAATTTCTCTTTGACTACCTGAGATGAACTTTAGGGCCATGTGATTATCCATGGGATGATCCAACTCTGGCTAATGAAGTTTAAACTGAGCTGCTGTCATTTACGGTGTCTGTTAGGGTCAGAGAAAAGTTTGGACTACGTTTCTCAGTTGTATGAATCCCTACTGGGGGAACTGTAGCTCTCAGAGTATGCATGATGTACTCCGTGCTTGCCTGTTTTGGAGGTTTCTAAGTATAATTTTCAGAGAAACTCGATCCAGTGGAAGGGTGGTAATTTGAAGCACCTGAAAGTCTCTAAAAGCTATCCTGAACACATAAGGTAATAAGTTAGTGTGTTGGCAGATAGGTGTAAGCCCAATGTCCACATGAGAACTAATCCCCTAGTGGGGCATAGACTGTATTGGGAGAATAAGTATCATTTAGCATAATAGCATTGAGCCAAGTTTTTGCCCCTCAAGGTGGGCAGATCCCTTGAGTGGAGTCAAATAGTTGCTGAAAGTAAGAACAGATTGACTCTTGTAGCGAGAAGAGCCCTCATATTAGTTCCCATTTCCGATGGCCTAGGTTTTGCTGATAGGGTTGCAATAACCCCAGAAGAAGCATCTTGTTGAAGGTGGGGTAAGATTCAGTTTTTATAGACTCAAGTCTGGAATTAATTATGCAGGGAAACTTAAGAACCAGAAGGGACATGTAGAAGGAGATCTACCTTAAGTGTTTAAAGAAGAGCTAATTAAATTTGTAAAAAAAATCAGTTAAATTCAGAGCAGTAGCTAAGGTTGGAGAAAACTGCAAGAGTTTCATTTTTTTCTCAAGTGGCAGAAGACCACAGGGAGTCAAAAACAACAGGAGGATTGTAAGGGAGCTTACATGGAGAAAGAGGAGTCAAAATACAGTAGTAAGCGGTAGATGACCTGCACATGAACCAGAATCTCAATGTCCTTTGCATGTCTCCCAAATGAGCCATTATCATGAGTCCATTTAGTTGCCATGTGATTTTATATGTATGTATGTATAATTTTTATTTTTAAACAAGTTACAGGAACAGTGGAACTTACCTACATCATAAAACCAATGTGGAAAACTTGGGAAGTATGAACCATGAGAACTTGAACCATGGACTTGTTCAAAGCAAAATATTATGCTGGCATATTTGTACATAGTAAACTTTTTGAGGACTCTGAATCAAACCCAGGACTCTATCTTGGAGCTAAAACCTTATTATCTCACAAATGTGGTGAAAAGAGAGAGACTATTATCTAAATATGCTTTTCGGTGTCCACAAAAAAGGAACACAATTGAATTGAATAACTTCCTTTGTCGACATTTTTGACTGTTTATCTGGACTCTAGATAGTGGTAGAACAGCCACACAAAGGAATGACGCTTTTGATCAGCTATCTTTACACTTTCCAAAGGGAGGGAAAAATAGAGGGATAGAAACAAGAAAATTAGAGGAAGCTAGCTTCCAATATGAGAAGTTATCCCTACAAGGGTAATTAAATTCCTTCTGCAAGAGAGGTAAAAAGGTTGGCTGTAGAAAAAGGGATTTTGACATATACACTTGAAAGAGAGTGACATCATACTGTTTTAGACAATAGCTTGGGCCCTTCACATTTTATCAAGCAGATGATAAAAAGCCAGCACTTAATAATCCCTGAAATATGGAAACAAAGGAGGAAGCCTGCATCTCTTACATTAAACAAAATGATCTCTCTTTTAGGCATGACAAGCTCTTCATGAGGGTTTCTTCACTTTCTGTCCTGTATCTGTACCATCTTGTTCATGTCAAAATTCCCTCAAGTGGCCGCTGCAGTTTCAAAGTGTCTCTTCTACTGTGTTAGAGAAATAAGGAGATGCCTTCACATGTTAGAGAATAGGAAAGCAGCAGGTGTTTGGCCCAGGAGAGTGCCGTTTTACATAAAGAAGACCCCAAGAGAGCCAGAATGGACCATAAGGAGACTTTCTGTCTCTGGAGCATGGTCAAAGGCCAAAGGCAATGGTCACCAATCAGGGGCTAGCTGAAAATCCTCTAGAAGGGCCTCAAAGAAACACTGAAATTCAACTCATTCTGAGCTTACCTCCTAGCTAGGAGCCGCATAGTTCCCCAAACAGGCATAGAGTCAAGAGGTTTCAGATGTGTGTTTGGGGATGGGAGTCTCTTGGTTCAAGGAAGTGTTTCTGCTGACTCTCAGCAGAACTTTGATTCCTGCCAATATTCTCCAGTTAAAAACCACCACCAAGAACATACCTGTGGTTGAACAGAGTTGGGTTCATTGACTTGTTGCAAGAAGGAAGAGTATACTAGTAAAGGGAATGTTAGAAAGAACTTAATGGGATTTTGGCTTGTGTCTGGTGATTTTCCAGGAGTGTTTAGGAAGGTGGTGGGGCTCTTCTCTCTGAGTTGACTATTATCAGTGAGCAGGTGTAATGCTGTGATTGTGTACCTTGATGATTCTTATCTAGAAGGTGAGAAGGATGGAGCAACGCTCAAGCGGTGGTTGGTAAAGAAGCAGCAGTCACCTGTGTTCTCCAGGATGGGGAGGTGCTTGATAGTTCTCTGATTGGCACAATGACCTGATTTTCTGCCTGGGCTTCAACAAGATTACGAAGTAGTGTTGTTTTTTGTCTCCCTCACAGTCACAGAGTGACTGTGTCTGATGTTGGAGTCCTGTGAGAGCACATCCAACAGAGAACCATGGCTAACTCCGAACAAACTGAGCCCTAGTTGTGGATTAGGCCCATTCTTAAGTGTCAGGGGCCACTTTTCTCTTTCTTGTATGAACCAATTCTTCAGTGCTGGTGGGAGACTCAAAATAGAAAAGAGGTATAAAAGGATTTGTAAAAATGGACCGCACAATGGAAATGAAGTGAATGACTTGACCCTTTTCTCACCTGGGAGGCTCTAAACCAGAAACGCTGGCCATTGAGAAAATAGTCGGGAAATTGAGAGGAAGCAGTTAACACTTCTGAGCCCCTGAAATAAAAGTGCCCAAACACCCCACATTTTTACAAGAACTCAGAGTTTTCCACAAGATCTATTTAGCCTGTTTGGCACACATCCTAACAAGTTGTGTTATCATGCTCACAGAAGACTAGAAATGCAAGGGAGAAGGTGAAGGAATGCTCAGAAGCAGGAGCAAGAAGAGTAGCAACAAGTTCTGGCACACCAAAGGTCCTTGAAGACATGCTAAATGAAGGAGCCAGGAACCAAGGACCACAGAGTTTCCAGAATGGGCAAATCCAGAGAGAGCGCAGGTAGATTAGTGGCTGCCAGGGGCTGGGCTGGAATGGAGAATGAGGACTGACAATTGATGGGTGTGGGATTTCCTTTGAGGGTGGAGAAATGTTTGGCATTAGAGGTGATTGCACAACTTTGCGAACTTACTAAAAACCACTTTAAAAGGGTAAATTTTATGATATGTGATCTATGTCTCAAAAAAATGTTAGAGGGGCGCCTGGGTGGCTCAGTCGTTAAGCAGCTGCCTTCAGCTCAGGTCATGATCCGAGGGTCCTGGGATCGAGCCCCACATCGGGCTCCCTGCTCAGCGGGAAGCCTGCTTCTCCCTCTCCCACTCCCCCTACTTGTGTTCCCTCTCTCGCTGTGTCTCTCTCTGTCAAATAAATAAATAAAATCTAAAAAAAAAAATGTTAGAAAACAAAGAACATTCAGATCTGGCAACCTGAGAACCTGATAGCAAGGCAGGATTCAGGCACTAAGGAAAAGTTGGCTGCCAAAGCAGAGCCATCGAGAGCCATGAGCTCTGCCTGCCTCCTGGTCCATAACCTCTGGGTTTTCTTCCATGCAACCCCCCATGCATGCGGCTCACACTCCTGCTTGACTGCATGCCGGCCGAGGTGTTGAGGGATATAAAGACAACTAAGACATGGTCCCTGCACTCTGGACGGAGCACATCGCAGGGCAACAAAGGGCGTTCACACTAACAACCCCAAGCAAGTCATTATGAAAAGGTGACATTATTTTCAAAATGCTTAGTTTAAAAAGGCAGAGGAGTGGATCATATGGAATTTGTAAAAAAAAAAAAAAAATTCTTTCAAAATTGCCAGACTTTTAAAGGAATCTTAAAACCTCTGGTGTCAAATTTCAGGTAGCTAGAAAGACAACACATGTGAAATGGTCATTTCCCACTGAAGCCAAAACATGAGATGCCACTGTGTCTGTGGAAAGGCACCCCGCCCCACACACCTCATTAACCCCAGAAAGCGGGTGTGTCAGAGTATTTCAAATCCTCCAGTCTCCTGGGCATCTGGGATGTCATGGCGACTGCACCAATTATACTAACTTCTGTGATTTTTCCACAAGATTTGATGTGTCTCTTACTGAGAGGGCCAAGGGCAGCACTAAGCTACAGGGGAGGGAAACAGGTCGGCGTATAACAGAGGGCTGTGGGTTGGGGCTGGGAGCCTCTGAGGGGAGACCTGCTCAAAGCTGTCTCCTTCCAGTGGCTCTCTGTCATTTGTTTTCTCTTCTCAGTGGGTGGGACATACCTGTGAGCCTTACCTCCATCCAGGAAACCACTGCTGGTGTAGACGTATCCACTGGTTTTCTGGGTGGAGGACATAGGGCAGGTGTGAAGTGAGCACCCATCTTAGAATGGTCTCTCTCAGATTGTAGGAACTAGGCATCATCGCAAACCACTGCCCCCCCCACCCCCCAGTGGACAGCTGTGTCCAGGGCTACCATCCAAGGGAGTCTCAGGGACAGAGGGGAAAGGACAATGGAAGCCCTCCTTCAGCTAAACGTGAGCCTGGTGACTTGGATGAGCTCCTTAGCTCTAAATTGCCATGTCCATTCTCAGGCTACGTCAAGGGACCCAAGCCTCCAACTTGCCACAGGCCTTGGGACACAGGGCTTGCTCTTGAAAACAAACATTTAGGAGTTTTTTTAAAGACGTAAGTTCAAACCTGCTACTGGAAAAGATACATTTAAAGGGAAGATACCCTGATTTAATGTAGTGGCTTTCTGCTGGGGCCACTCTTGGTGGAGTCCAGGGGTTGGTGACTGATGTCTTGAGTTCTGCCAGACTGCGTGTGAGGGGATTCAGAAGGAACAATGCTTTCTTCATGGAAAAGCAAGTGCAGTGATGGTAGTACTTGGGGAGTGTTTCAGTGATTGTGCTGTTAGAGACTGGAGAGAGCCAGATCTGGGTTTTGCAGTCGGCTGTGCTTTTTGGCAGGAAAGAGAAGGGCAGGATGGAGTGACAAAAATGCCAAGAGCCTTTGTGTGGTGACTCACCCATGTTCCCAGCACTCCTCCAGCCAGTCCCGTGAATCTGAACGGGTTTAAAGAGCCCGAGTATTAGTCAGCCTCCCTCGGGGGCACAGAGACCCTCTCAGGTGACTTTCAGTAAATGGGGATTTATTGTAAGGATATTTCTGGAAATTGGGAGGCCACCGAAGCCTCAGGGTTCCATAATCACTGAGGGCAGATTGGCTTCTAGGAGCTTGGAACAGGATTCTGGACCTCAAGCAGCTCCAAGTTATCTCATCCTCTCTACAACAAGGTAGAAGTCCTCAGCCCTAATGCTTGGGTTCTCTGCTCCTTTGTCTCTGCCTCTACGGATCCTGCATGTGGTTTCTGTTTATTCATGGCTTCTGCTTGCTTGTGGCTTCTCTCTGTGTCTTTTAGCTTCTAGTCACACTCCCAGCTGCCTTTTCTCTCACATTCAAACTTCTCCAGAGAATTCAATTAGACCATTGTCACCATGGCCCATGTTAGTAGCCACTTTTGTGCTAGGCCACCTCCTGGGCCACTGGCCAATAAATGGGTTGTCCATAAATCAGATGCCTGTCCCTGGTCCAGTAGCAATTGCTGGGATAACAGCCTTTTCTCCTGTTTGGAAAGAGACTGTTGGTGGTAGGGAGTCTGTGTGTGGAGCAGGGGCAGGGGGGGTGGGGAGGGCTCGAATGGGACAGTAGCAGGTCTCTTAAGACTTGGCCTGTCTGAACTTTTGTCCTGGCAACAAAAAATATGAAGCACTTGGTGATGGGGGAGGTGGGGTTCTTTGAAAAGATTCCAAAGGCCTCTGCAGTGTGTGTGGGAGAGACAACAATGCCCATGGCACTGTTTTCCAAGTCAGATCTCTCCATCCGGTTGCAAAGAGTGGTAGGCTTGGAAGGTATTGCCTCATTCTGACTCTCTCTTGCTTTTTTGGTTGTGTAATCAGAACAAGGAAAGGTGACTGGAAAGGTTTGCAAAGAGCTCTTTCTGGCTACAGGAGGTGATCTGTAGGTGGCCATGAGAAATGGGTTCTACTGTGCCCCTGGCTATGGACACCTCAGCTCATCTGAACCTTTTCCTTTTTATGCTAAACTTGACCTTTCTAAGTCTTGAAGTAGATTTGGAGCTTAGCAAGTGCTCAGATGTTTGATAAATGAACGAATGGATGAGAATGAGAACATGAATTTACCATCAGCCCTTTAGAGGAGGCCAGCTAGGAGAAGGTCGAGGTTCCCGGCTCTGGTAGAAGGAAGGCCTAGCTTTGAATCCTGGCTTTGCTACTTGCAAGTTGGGCAACAATGGCACAAGTTGCTTAACTTCTCTGAGCCTCCCTTTCCTCAGCTGTAAGGTTAGGATAATGCTCGCTTCAAAGTTCTTTGGGAAGTCCAAGGGACCACATACCTTCCTAGCACGGGGTCTGACACAGGGTGCTCAAGTGTTGAGAGCTGGAAGTATTACTTTAGCTCAGGGGGCCTGGAGGGTAGGAGGAGGCCATTCCCCACCTATGGACATGGGTACACAGGCCCGTTGGGTAATGAACGCCTGGCCTGCGATTAAGGAGAGGGGGACATGAAGGGAAGCCCACACCCCAGCTGCTTGTCTCATCTTCACCTCCCGGGGAGTTAGCGAGGTGGCTGTGTTGCTGGGACTCAAGTACCAGTTCCAACAGGGTTAGGCTACAAATCCGGCAGGCGTGGGCTTTTTCCAGAAGTCAGCCGATTGGGAAGCAGCAAGAGAACATCTGGATCTAATACGAGGGTAATGCCACCAGCAGTGCCAAAATCTGCATGGGGTAAATGAAGGCTTAGTCAGAGAACAAGTCTGTGGGTCCGTTTGGGGCAAAAGCTAAGAGCCAAGAGGCAGCTAGGTCAGAGAACAGGAAGCCCTGGGGCGGGGGGCGGGGAGGATGCTGTCCTGGGAGGGTGACCTCTGAATGGAGGCCAGGAAATGTCTCCTTTGTGTCCCCCCTCATCTATCTTAAATATGCAACTCTGGAGTCCCAGTGTGTGCCAGCTCATTGCCAGGCAGGCTCTTTTGGTCTGACTCTGTGATGGGAGGTGGGAAAGGGAGGTTCGAGGCAGGGAAAGGTGCTAGGTTCCCAGAGAAGCTACAGAGGTGACACCTGTATGATTGTTTGTCACTCCACAATCAAAATCACCCTTTCCAACCCCATTCTCCAGAACTGCTCCACCTCTTAACGCTGAGATGCTGGGGTCTCTTCCATCCCAACTTCTGCTCCTTTCAGTTGTCAGCCTTGTGACCTCGAGGCCTCATTGTATCAAAGACTTAGCCTTTCCATTTCCTCCCAAGACCCCCAAGAAGTCCCCCCATGTCATCACTTGCTTCTCTGTGACACATTGTGCCAACCACTCCCGTACCGCTTCTACTCCTTCACCTCATGGTCTGCCCCTGTCAGCCTCTGGGGAGGAGGCGACTCAGTCTAGCTGGATGCCTGCTCTGCTCCTGGCTGGGGTGGTGAACAGCAGCTGAAGGTCACACTACCTCCTGCCTTTAGGCCAGCTCCAGATGTCCAATCTGCACTTGGTCCTCGGTGCTGCTGCCTGCCCAGAGCCCTTCCTTGGACCCCGACCAGCTTTATGTGTGGCCCCCACAAAAGCTGCCACAAACGCGCCCCCCACTTGTCAACTTAACTTTCTTTCCTACTAACTCGCCTGTCCCTACCCCAACTCCCAGCAGCCTCACTTTGTACTTCAAGGTCAAAGTGAAGTCCATCATGTGGGAGGATCTTGCTCACTCTCTGGCCCCTCCGGCCCACTCTTCCTGGTAGCTTCTCCTGCCATAATAATGGCAGCCGGCTCTTACTTTTGAGTAAAGCTAATACTTGCCCCCAGCATTGAGTCCCAACCCTTCTTCCCTTCCCTGTTCCTCAGGGAGCTTATTCCATGCATGCTCCTTCTCTCACAGAACCAGCCTTTTCCTTACTGCCAGTGGTCTCCCATTAGCACTGAAATGTGCTCCTGGCTCTTTCAAAAATGACAAAACCCTCTCTCAACCCTGGGAGTCCCTCCAGCCCCACAATGAAACTATGGCCCCGTCACTGCTTCTCTTTACAGTGTTCTTGATGGTATTGTCTGCATGTACTGTCTGCATGGCATCCCTTCTCATTCACCTCTCAACCCTCACAATCTGGTTTCATAGACCTAGCTTCCATGAACCCCTGTGCAACCCCTTCAGCTGAAATTACTGCTGGCCCCTGGATCGTAAAGCCCAACAGATACTACTTCTCAGGTCTCCCAGACTCGAAGTTTCCTCAGTGGGATGCCATTGACTGTTCCACCCCAGAGATGCTCTCCTGCCTTGGCTTCCATGCTAGTGCTATCTCCTGGGTTTCCTTCTGTCTCTCTAGCTGGTCTTTTTCATTCTCCTTCCTGAGATCCTCTCCCTCTGTTCATCCTACTTAAAGATTAGGGTTTTCCAGAGTTCCATGTCTATTCTCTGTAATTCCCAATCATCACCTTCTCCTTGGGTGAGCAGATTCTCTTCAAGAGTTCAAATGTAATTGTGATGCTGATGACTGCCCATTGGATGGAAGCCCAGTCAGGTGTCCTTCCTGAGGACCAGATGTGATAGCCAACTCCTGTAGGGACATCTCCTCTTGCTACCCCAAAACTGGATTTCTTCTTTCATTCCTCCAACCTGCTCTTTCTCCTTTGTTCCCTATCTTGATAAATATTGTCTCCAACCACCAAGTTAACCTGGCCAAGTTAACTATTATGTGAGATCCAGCTCCTACCAACCCACTGGTCACTTTCTCTGTTCCTCCCACTTAACTTTTGGCAGTTCATTCTCCTTTCTACCCATACCCAGCCCATCACCAAGGTCAACCGATTCTACCTTCTTACTCCCTGTTGAGTTCATCTTCATCTCCACTGCCACAGCCATACTCTAGACCCCCATTGTCTCTTGTTGGGATTTATGAGCAGCCTCCCTGCTTGCACTTTTTGCCTTGGTGTGTGGACCCCTCCCATCCATTCTCCACACAGTTGTCAGAATGAACTTCTAAAAATGCAAATCCATTCATGCCATCCTCCTGCCTAAAATTCTTCTGGGCTTCCCCGATGCCTTCAGGATAAAGTCCAAACTCCTTAGCGGGGTGTCCAAGACCTTTCACATCCTGTGGTAATAGAAACATGACTAGTGTTTGGACTTGGATAGACTCGGGATAACTCAGACTCCTGTTCAAATCATGGCAGCATTTTGGCTGTGTGACTTTGAGTAAGTTACTTAACCTCTATGAGCCTCCGCATTCTTATGTATATAATGACGGTAATATGCCTACCTCAGGGGGTGCTGTGAGGATAAAATGAAGTAATGTATACGGTGTCTTTGTTTTTGTACTTGTCTAGCAAAGTGCCTTTCTCATTGTAGGCATGCAGCACATGGAACCTGCTATTTATTTCCCATCTCTGCCTCTTGCCTGTCAGCTTTTCACCCGATGCCCTCTGATCCAGTGCCCCTGAGCTGCTGTCCTTGCCAGAAGACAACACGCTTGCTTTTCTCATTTCCGCCCAGTTTATACTGTCTGCAGCTCTGTGCCCACCTTAGCACCTTCCTCTCTTTGCTTCAATAACTCCTCATAATCAGGTTTCCTCGCTGGAAGTTTCACCTGAACACCCCAAGACTAACTGCTGGGCCTAGATGTTTCTATAGCAGTCATTTCACACTCCTGTCAGGGCCTTCACTGTCTTACAATTACCTTCTCAAGTGCTCTTCCCTGTGCAAGGCATCCCCTCCAGGGTAGGGATCATGTCTTACTTATCTCTATATCCCTGGTACCTACATAGTATCTCAGGCATACCAGGCTGTTAGTAAACATTTGCTGAAGAACAAACTTAAACATGGAACTCTATCCAGGTGGTATTCAAATTCTTACTTTCATTATTTATTTGCTTGAAACACTCTCATTCTTGTTTATTTTTCTGTTCCTCTTGGGAGTAGGGCTGTCAGCCCATCAGACTGTAAGCTCCCTGAGGGCAGGGTCCCTGGCAGAATGGTGCCTGTAGAATTAGCATGTAGGTGACTCTCCTCAGGTATTGCTGACTGCTTGGCCTCTGAGAGGAGGGAAATCTAATGATGAGGAAACTGGGTCTTCATCTTACTTTGTGCAAATCACAAATCAATCTTAGTCGTCACGGAGGGTCCTGGGCTGGCTCTGAGGTACCTCAGTGGCAGGGGTCACAAAAGGTGGCATTGGGGTCTGAGCGCAAGAAGCATTTGAGAGGGGAGGTGTAGAGCAAAGTCCTAGAGGAAATGCATGATTTCTTATTCTGGTTAGCTTGGAGAATTGTGGACATTTGCCCCAGAGACTGTCAAGCAAGGACTGACCTTTACCACTGAACTGGTTTTAGTTTTTGTTTTAAAATCAGTTTTCAGGGGCGCCTGGGTGGCTCAGTCGTTGTGTCTGCCTTCAGCTCAGGTCATGATCCCAGAGTCCTGGGATCGAGCCCCGCATCGGGCTCCCTGCTCTGTGGGAAGCCTGCTTCTCACTCTCCCACTCCCCCTGCTTGTGTTCCCTCTCTCGCTGTCTCTCTCTCTCTGTCAAATAAATAAATAAAATCTTTAAAAAAAATCAGTTTTCAGACGGGTCAGAGTGTCTCTGAATGTCACTTCCCATCAGTTCATGAATGAACCTGCCCATTTTTAGTTAGAGGGATCCCTGGGGGTTTCTTCTGCCTGATGACCTGCTTGCCAGCCCTCAACATGGTAGAGTCCTTAGGTCTATTGAACCCGACCATCTCCTGAGTTGTTAGAAATTACTGGGGTATTCATTACTTTTCATGTCTAATAGAAGTGGAGATAGATTGCAAGCAATCTGTAGACACCCCTGTCCCCCTACCCCATCTGTTGTCCTGCAAAAGCCAGGGCATTATTCCCTCTAGCCACACTGATAGGACAAGCTTGCCTCCCTTACCACCCTACCCAGTGCGGTGTCAGACTGCTGATTCCTGGGGAGGGAAAGGTGCCGGCAGCTACTGGGCTCCCCTCCCAGGAGAGCCCAGTGCCCCAGAACACTCTTGTTTGTTATGCTCACTCTCTTCCACATCCTGTAAGTGTATGATGTATGTGGAAGATGAGGGGCCAAAGACTGATTAATTTTGTACCTTAGATTTTTTTTTCTCACCTTTTTCCATGTCAGAGCTTTTAAAGTTGGCTTTCTGATAATTTGCTAAGCAATAGGGTTGGTCTGGGTGCTCAGCAGAGCTTTAGAAGTCATGTGTTTTGTCTACTAAGAATTTAAGCATTTTTATAGAGGGAAGACTTCATTTGGGTAACTGGTCTTAAGACTGACTTTAATAAAAATTCCTTTATCCTCTCTCCCAACATTGTGAGTTTCTAGAGCAGAGGCTCAAACATTTTCTGGCCCTCCCAAGAGGCAAGCACCTTAAAGGGAGCTTCAGCTGTAAGTGAGAACTGTTTAGGTTAGGCAGATGTCAACACTTCTTGCTAAGGGTCAGGGTGTTTGGGAATGACAGAGGTTGAAGCTGCTTTTCCAGAGGCTTCTAAAAAGGATAAGCTCTCATCTATGTGAAGTGACAGAAATGTGGGCCTGTGGAGCAATGGAGGACTAAGCCAGCTGGTCTACCTGAGGGTAGACGATTTCTTTGAAGTCTGATTCTCTGCTTGAATTAGGTTTTGCTATTGGCAGGTTTATAAACAGTGAACCAGGGAGGTGTCTGTGAGTTGGTTAGCATTTATATGGAAAGTCCACAGGTGCTCAGGGCCCCTCATTAGTATACATATGTTCTCTCTCTTCCTCTCCCATCTGCCTGTTAAGGCAGGAGTTTTGCTCAATACTGTGCAGAGAGGTCATGAAATTAGTCAGATTGAATGGGTCTCTGCAAAAACCCCTCTCAGGTAGAGGCTTCCATGGCTGGGTCAATCAGAATAGTCAGCTGATGGATGACTTCCCTGGAGCATTGATGGCAATCTCTTACTTTTTCTACTTTCTGCCTAACAAAACGTCTGCAACTGTTTGCAGGTTCTGGGATGTGAGTATCCTAGCATGCAGCTAAATAGGGACTAGGCTTTGAGTCTGTCCATTTGGCAGATGGTGAAGAGAGGAGGGCTCCTTAGGAGCTGGGCCCACAAGGCTTCAGCCTTGGAGAATTCAGGCAGCATTTTTAAGGGAATCAGCATCCTGTATTGTCTTTTTTTCCTCAGGAATTTATATTTGTAGGGTCAACTTGGAGTGTGTTTGATTATAAGAGAAAAAATTTTCCGTATGGTATTGCTGGAAGTGAAGAGGAAGCTAAATGATGGGTGGTGATGAGCACTGTGAGGCTGCAGTGGTTTGTTTACAAGGCTTCCTAGTTGTTCAAAATTATTTAAAAATATCCACTTCCTAATCTTTCTCCAGAATAACAAAAGGCAGTGAGCCTAATAATAAAAGTTAGAGGAAGGGATCAATTTTTCAGATGCATTTATTCATTCATTCATTCAACTAGCATACATAAGCATCTTCTATGTGTTTGGCACTGGGCCAGGCATTGAGAGGGAAATGAAACAGAAGGTCATGACCCTGCCCTCTTAGAGCTTACAGTTGAGAAATAAATCAAGAGGCATGGCCAGGAAATGGCTAAGCATCTGCAGCACAGAAGGGGAAAGTGGCTTGACTTTTCTTTATTCAACTTGGTTTGGACATGGGGTGTACCATGTACCTGGATTTTCCTGCAGCAGTTATTTTTATAGCTTTTGAGTTCTGAAACATTTTATTTGAATAGTTTTGATGGGAGATCTTTAAAAGGATAACCTCTTCTGCCTTATAAAATAGAATTCACAGAACACAATTTCATCTCTTTCTAATGGTTTGGTTCTAACTTGACCTTTTCCTTGAACATCCCCCAAACTTTTCTAGTTGTTTGTTCTTCTTTCTTCCAAACCAGTGGTAATCATTTCTTGTCAAGTTCTAGTTGTTCTAGCTGCTACTATACCCTAATTGGCTATAACCATTAGAATTGAGGATTGACTGGAGAAATGAGAGAACTATTTTTGTTTAATGAGCAAGCTTAACTTCACATTCAGCTTAAGGGTAATAAGCATTGGCTTGGTGGTTGGAGTGTTGCATGGACAATGTGATAACTATTCTCCTTTTCTGAGAGTGTTTTCCTTCCCTTAAGCTGTATTCTGCATAATCACAGTTGTTGGATCTAACTTTTGGTAAAGTAGGACAAAACTCTATAAGATGAGGTGTCAAAGTCAGTGACACTGTCTATTGCTGTGAAAATTTAAAGAAGAAAAAGATTCCCCATGGGCTGGGAGGCCACAGGAAAGTTTTCATGGAAATGAAACTTAGTGAGACCTTGAGGACATGAAAGGGCTTTGGTGAGTTGTAGGGAAGTGGTTACATTATTCAGAAGGTGTAGACTGAACTTTCCAATGGAATCAGAGAGTCTTTATGATATAACACTTCATGAGCTTAACTGCAATGCCACATCATCCACCCTGCCATCCTGTGCAGGAATTTATTTTACAGAATGTTGGCTAGGTCCCTTCCACATTCTGTAGGAAGCCATGGTGCATTTGCTGGCCATGAGTGCTTCCTGCATTGTGAGCATCAATTGTAGGACAGAAACTTGTACCATGGCTTTCACTTAGAGGACATAAAATGAGGCAGTTTCACTGAGCTTCTATGTGTACTTTAAAGGTAGAGGAGGAAGAAGACTGGTTTCATCTTCTCCTTGTGCTGTTAAAGGCCCATCCTCTTCTCTAGAATCCAGATTTTCCTAATACTTCATAAAGATTACAAAATTACACTCAACATCAGGAGCCACCCATGGGTATTAGCTCATGTGGGCATCTTTTATTAATGAAAAATATTAGTCTTTTTTTCAACTTACCAATCCTTGGAAAATCTGGAACAGTAAGGAAAGGTCAAAAAAAAAAAAAAAAAGAAGCCATGCTATTGGGTCCTGACTAAGATCCTACTAACTGATACCAAATTCTGCATCCACTTAAAATGGGGGGAGGGGCATCTTGCAGGCAGATGATTCCTTCAACACCTCTACATTTGACCTCCTCAGGGTAGGCAGTGAGCAATAGAGATTGCTTGGATGCTTGGATCAGAGAGTCAGAGTAGGCTCCAGGTGAAATATTTTTCCCTATATTCCTATTTTACTCCCTACTGGCTCACTCTACCAACAGCAGGCACCTTCCCTCACTTAGGTTGGACAGGCTGAAGTAAAACCTGCCCCATAATACATCCTACTCTTTCCCTCTGTTGACCAGGTTGACATGGGTTTTCTGATACAAAAATGGACATGTATGTAGGATTCACCAAAAATATGTGGAAAACCAATAATGTGAAAAAGAGATACTGATTACAGTAAAAAACAAAAAGTTCACACCCAAGGAAATGTTAGTAGTGCAAGCAGAAGAGGACTTTTCTGGAGCTTTTGAAATAAGTACTCTTATTGGGTCTATTAAAAAAAATCAGCCAAAGACCTTGGAACCTAAAATATTCACAACAAAATTTAAAAACCAACAAATGGACAGGACCATGGACATAGTCAAGGAATAAATTAGTGAACTGGAAGATGAAATGGAGGAATTCTCTTATGTCACCTAAAAGGATCATGAGATGAAAATATGGAGAGAAAAGTTGAGATTTGGAGGACATGAATTCAGATATTTTGGTATCTGTCTACAAAGAATTTCAGAAGGATAGAATAAATGGAATAAAGAAAAGAAAATAGAAAAGAAACAATACCATAAAATTTACCAGAAGGTATAAAATAATCAGTATAAGACAAAAGTTCCAAGATTCAAAGATGATGAATGAGAGAAGACCTGTAACTGGATACATCACAATAATAAAGTTAAGGGAAAACTACTAAAAAAGAGAGAGAAAAGGAAAGAAAAGAAAAAAAAAACTTGCAAGAGAAAAAAAATATGAGAGTGACAACAGACTTCTCATGAGCAATGCTAGATGCAAAAAGTCAGTGGAACTATATGAATAGTACTGTGGGGGAGTGGAAGATACTGCACTGGAATTGTATACCCAGTAAAACTATCATTTAGGTGTGTATATGAAAAAGAGTCATTTTGGACATTACAGATTCAAATGGTTTACCATTCACTGGCTCCCTCTATAAAAATTACTAGAGGTCATAAAAACAAAAGAAGTGGGAAGGAAGTCAAGGCCTACTCTTTACTAACTGCACGTACTTCTGTCTTAAATAGAGCAAGGCAGTTTCAATTAGTTCCCATCTGGTTGAGAAAAAGTGAATGTATCTGTCCTCTCCACAGGACAATTGGTTAAATAGAAGCAACTGCCCAGACAGAAGGTATGAACTGAGCTGCCTGTGTAGGTTCACTGTATCAAAGTGTGGAATGGGCAGGACATGTTGGCAATCTCCTCTCAATCCTGATCCAAGCCCTTGCTTTTATCTCTGGAGCCTAAAGAGGCATGGCTAGGGGTTGCATTATATATATTACATATTTTCTTTCTCTTAATTCTCAAATCCATCCCATTTGTATTCACAGGGGATGAGGTTGGGGAAACTATCTCTCTCCCTAGACTGATGCTCTGGATTGCAGTAAACACACCTGTGTGACTTTTTCTGATTGGAAGCACTACAATGGCAGACTTAAATTGCTCAGAACATCAGGCATATGTCCAGCCGAGCAGAGAGAAGCATGGCCTGGGCCTCTGGGAACTCTGCCCAGTGGCCTGGCAATTTGAGACACTGCCAGTTCTCCTGGGTGGAGAAGAAAGACCAGTAAGGAAGAGGGCCTAATAGCCTTGGAGAGAAGAGGAAAAAAAATATTGTAAGGAGGCTGTATGTACCAGAAGTGCAGGTGAATCCACAAAGTGCTACCTCAGGGAAACTCCTGGTAGGCATGAGAGGGGCATATGCGGCTGCCCCACAGGTCAGCAGAATCTGAGCCAAGACACAACAGATTAAGGCTGGGAAGTGGTCTGGATCTTCTCCACAGAGGAGGGTTTGGAAGCTTTTAAAAAATTCATATGTTATTAAAGTAATTTTCCCCCCTCAAATTTCTATCCTCTGTATAATTGTGTTTGAGAAAACCAAGTGGGGCTCATGTTCCCGTCACGAGTTTGTGCTTCCCTGGCAACTTCCCCTATTAGAGGTTGGGCCTGGCCTAATCCTCCCTCCACCTATGAGGGCCTTTGTCCCATGATTCTCCCTGACTCCCCAGATTGGAGGGAGGCTGGGAACCAACCACGCTCAACCACGTGTCTTCAGAAGAGCCATAGGAACTTGGCTAACATTTTTTAGTCCTTCTATTAAAATCATAGGTTGTATAACTTAGTAGGGGACCCTTGAAGCCACATGTCCTGTCCCCTGACTCTAGGCAGGACTGAATTGAAGCTATTTTCTTCAGATGACTTTCTTCTCTGCTTTTAAAAAAAATAACCCCCAGAGAAGCAGCTACTGTAACATTTCTTGGGAAGGCTTTCCAGTATTTCACTTGCTGTCGGCCAAGAAAAATTGAGACACTCCCCTGAAGACCCACTGGGGAAATGGCCAGCCTGAGAGTTTTTCCCACCCTCCAAAGAGCTTTGATTGCACATGAGCTCATGCCATATTTGCCTAGGAATAAAAAGACCTCTTGATTCTTGAACCTACTGTGGGAAGTTTTTCTATGTTATATGTTCGTGCCAGGTTAGACGCTCAGATGTTTTTATTCATGCTTCAGACACTATACGCCACTTAAAAGCATCTGTACAGAACTACAGGAAATGATGAGAGCAGGGGCAGAGGGTCAGAAGTGTGATGGGGAAGGTGGTGGAGGAACAGGCAGCTGCTTATGGCTACCTTGCAAAGAGATACCCGGAGTACCAGTCCATAGATGCATTTCACCAGCCTGCCCATTGCATGTGCCTGGATAACCCTAGCTGACATGTTTCTCCATAAACTTCCAGCTAGACAGACCTTTTCTGCAAGTCTAGCTTAGACACAATATTTTAAAACAGATGATTTCTATCAGGAGACCATGAGCATTTGATCTCCTCAAGGTAGCATTTAAAGCTTGTCTTTTTTTTTCTAAAGAAAAAAAACTATAAAGATAGGTAGATTTGGGTGTTCTTAAGGCCCAAGTGCCTGAGCCCTTGGAGCACAAACTTTCCTAATATCTTTTCCTGGGGACAGCATCTCTACTCTGAATGCCAACCACAAGGTTCACAATAATAGGATGAAAGAGTTGAAAGTGACCCATGAATTCAGCTTGTCCAAACTCCTCACATTACAGAGGAAGAGATAAAAACCAGAACTACAAAGGGCTGTGAGGGCAAGGACAAACCTTAGTCACCCTTTCCTTTTGCTCAGAGGTCTCGTCTTGACATCTCCCCACCCCAGGGTCTTCAGCAACTTGTGAAAAAAGCGGAGCTAGAATTTGAGTCTCCCTATTCAAGTTCAGTGCTTTATCCCCCCAAGGAGCTAGTTCTATGCTTTCTCTGCAGGCCTTAGGCCAGGCCAGAACTTACTGGCAGGCAGAAGAATGAAATAAGTATAATGATTTTAAAGAGGGCAGGGTGACCTTCCACAAATCATGTTCCCACCAGTCTGTCACTGATGCTTGACCTTCCACCATTAGAGATTCATTCTTTTGTAACTTGGAGGCGAGGTAGACTTCCAGAGTCTCCTCTTGAAATGTAAATACCTCTGGGAAGGCCACCAACAGCTGATAGCTAATAAATTGCAAGGGCTGTTTCCCCAAGAGCGTAAATAACCAACGGTGTGGTGGTATGGAGAGGAAGCCGAGGCAGAGAGATTTTGGAATTCATTGAAATAGGAGGACAAAGTTGGGACTGATGTGAGAATGGGTCCACACTGTTGTAGACATTCCATAAGTGCTACCATTTACCTACCCAACTAAGTATATAAGAACATGGCCCAGACATGTCGGTGAGAAATTCCCTTCCCAAGGCATGAACAAATGTTTGAAAGCCCAAAGGGAAAGTGCTGCTCACACCCATCTGCCATCAGAGGATGCCTAGCCTAGGGCTTTCTGTGTAATGGGCATCGAGGCTTAGTTGGAGCCAGGTCCCCACCCCTACCTCAAGGCTTCATTTGCATGAGTTGATCTGCATGGACACTTCTGTTTATGGCTGAAGAATGGAGTAGTTTGTACTACTATTTTGTGGGTGGAAGACAGGGGAGGAAGAAACTGAACAACAGAGGGGATGGTGTATCATCTGCCTACCCCGACAGTGGCCTCTGTGCCCTTGTAGAGCAATGGAAGAGTTCGGACCAGAAGCAGAGGGGCTGTTTCTCCAAGAGGTTTGATGAGACTCAAAATGCAAGGAGTGGGCTTAGGGGCTTGGCGAATCTGCTCCTGCTTCTTGTGCCATCCAGAAGTTGCTGGGTATGCTGGAAGATAACTGCCCTGGTACAGCTATCAGCATCCTCATAAGGGATGTTGCCAACATGGGCAGTGGCAAGGCTCCTAAAAGCCACATCAGGGTCACTGGACATGGGCTAAGGGCAGCCAGAGATGCAGAAGGAGGAGGAGGGGGAGACTCAATGTGAGTACAAATGATGTGGTCCTACAGGGTCTCCTGGAAACCCTTGGGAGAGTCTTTATAAAAGGAGAGGGTGGTAAGGGATTCTCTGTAACAAAAGGGGCTGAGAAGAGGAAGTTTGGGTGATTGTTACTCAGTGTGACACAGGCCGGAGTGGCCTGGTTATACTGGAGTTCCTATTACATCATTTGAACCCTGCCTGACATGTCAATAGACAAAAATAAACTCTAATCCCAGGGCCAGGGAAAAGAGCCTTTGGCGCTGGTTAGAGAAAATTCCAGTAGCTCACTGGTCCAATCTCCCCCTTTCTTATCCACCCCAATTTAGGTCATGATTCTATAGGACTGGAAAGTTTATTCCAAACTCAGTCTGGGAAAGAACAGTAAGAAGAACAGTGTCAGGGACTCCATTATCCAACCACTGGAAGGAAAGGGAAGCCCAATCTGGTCTTAAAACTTGAGATAAAATAAGGCATAAGGAAGAGGAAAAGATTTGTTCAGAGTCTCCCAGCAGGAAACCATAACCTGAACCTTCCAGGGTCTGGTCTATGGGCCAAGAGGAAAAGATACAGATATAGATTTAAAAAAAAGGAAAGAAAGAAAGAAAGAAAAGCCTATCTTTGAAGGCTGGAAAAGAGCCAGGGCATACATGCAAAGTTGTTTTGATATCATTCTCTCCCTTCTTCCTCCACCATCCACCTGCTAAAGTACCGGGTCTTTCCTTCCTTCCTGTGATTAATCCCACATTTGCTCAGGATGCATTAACTAGGTCCTGATGTAGTTGTGTGGCAGATTTGGCTACTGCATAGCTGAGATTTCCAGAAGTTAAAAAAAATCAACATCCTCCATACCTGCAAATATGGTATGCAACCCGGAATGACACCACTTAGGGCACTTACTAAGCAGATGTGACAGAAAGAACTGCAGCAAGAATACAGGTTGATAGGTGCCATTTAGATGGAGTTACACTGTCTAGAGCCATCGTCAGGTTGACAGATACTCTGGCCTCTGGGAGTGGGGTGTACTTTTTATACTTGTGCTGGAGAGTAACATAACAGCAGATGCAGTTTTGCTGAGTTAAGTCGGTCACATCCGGCCACATGCTGTATACCATCACACCCATTTACTGAGGTCTATCATGAGCTTGATTCTGGGTCAGTCACCTTACAACAACCCTGAAGTAGGTTTTACCAGGCCCACACCTTTTATTTTTATTTATTTATTTATTTTTTGCCGATGGGAAATTTAGGGCTCCAAGAACTGAAGCAATGTGCCCAACGTTACAGAGTTAAAATGTAACAATGTGGACTGAAAACTAGGTCTGTGCAGCTCTGAGGTCTGTGCTCCTTCCACTGGTGGAGTCAGAAAGACATGGGCTCTGAGCAGTCTTCAATCCCTTGCCAGGTGTGTGACTTGAGCAAGCCTTTTAACCTTTCCGAGCTGTCCTTTCTTAATCTATAAAACAGGGGCAAAAAGATGCAGCTAACTTCTGGGGATGGTGTGGGGACTCAATGGGGTAGTGTGTGGAATGCATTTAGCACAGTGCCTGGCCTGGAGTGGGCACTTGGCCTGAAGTCACCAGGCCCCTTTTCCCTTCTGTGAGGCCCCAGGAGAAGAAGCACATCCACAGAAGACAGCTCTCAGCTTTACAAGCAGTGTTTCCATCCTAGGAGAGGGAAGCTCTTCCCTCTGGGAAGCCACAGCTGCATTTGAATTAAATGCATACCTGGATGGTCCAAGAAATTGAAGCCATTCTTCTCTTGTCATGTGATTTTAAACACATCACCTAACCTTTATATAGTTTTTCCTGTGGAATAGCTTGAATAATCCATGACTCAGACAGGTGTGTTAGAATGATAATTGATTTTTGTTCTCCCACAGGTGAATTAACCATAAAGTGAACTCTTCCTGGTAAGATTAGGACTGTGGCAGGCTTCTCTAGCAACTCATCTCGCTGCCTTCTGGACCATCATCTGTGACCATTACTGTGTACTGTGGGACAGAGTGTTAATTTGAGTATGTTTTGGAGCCAAGAATCATTAGACAGGTAGAAATTCTATTTGAGTGTATCTGGATACATAAAATGAGTCAAAGAGAAGTGATTTTTGGGTAATCTGCTGATTTGCCATATTCAGGCATCAATATGGATCATTGAGACTTGATGGGGTTATGCTGACTACAACCCTGGTAGCCTGTGTTGCCAAGAAATTCACTGGTAGGGGCGCCTGGGTGGCTCAGTCGGCTAAGCGTCTGCCTTCAGCTTAGGTCATGATCTCAGGGTCTTGGGATCGCCGGAGTCTGCTCCCTACTCAGTGGGGAGTCTGCTTCTCCCTCTCCCTCTGTCCCTCCCCCCTGCTGGTGCACTCTCTCTCTCTCTCTCAAATGAATAAATAAAAATCTAAAAAAAAAAAAATCATTGGTTCTCCCACTGAGCTCTATCCCCTGACAAGCGTTGGAGAAATCAAGTGATGACCATTTATAATGACTGCTTGATTACAGTCTTTGAGGCTGCTAGAATCAGGCAGTACTGTTAAAAAAAGGAGGGGGGCCCTCCTTTTGACCTCTGGAAAGCCCTAATGATAGCCCAGGGCTGGAGTGAACATTGTAATGAGCATTACCTATAAGTCTCCTTTGTAAATCTCTGACCTGACAGGAATATTTCTTTCCACTCAATCACTCTTATACATGGGAGGGAGAGGCTGATCTACTCCTCAGCCTTTGTTTTGGCCATCAGACTTGAATTTTGGTTTGAGATGCATGTGACCAGTCTTTGTTGTGATTTGGGTGTGATTAGAATTATAGTTTATACCATGCATAAAATGACAAAGCAGAAAGGGGATGCAGGGCTTGTCTCCTACAAACCTCCTCTTTTAAAGAAATGGGCTCAAGAGGTAAAGTGACTTTCTCAAAGCCACCCACCTATTTAATGCTGGAGCTGGGACTAGGGCACAGGTCTGTTGACCCCTGCAGTACACTCTTTCTCCACATGGTGCTGTGTCTCTATCTCATGTAGGTAGACACATGGTCTTGTATGATGAGATGCTGGGAAGGAAACTGACTTTTATTAGAACACTATTTCCTAGGAACTATGCTAGGTGTTTCATCTACATTGGCTTATTTTATTGTCATGCCCTTCTGCCAGAGCGAGATCACCATTAAGCCATTTTCACACAGATGGAGAGGTTAACCTACTGGGCTGTAAGACCACAAAGCTCATGCTCTCTCCTCTGGGAAGTGAAGAAAGAGATAAGGGTGGTTAAATGGTCCAGAAAGGAAACAGATGGAATCAAGCACAGCTTTGTTTAGCTACGTCCATTCACTGTGCATTTTCAGGTGGGGCTATCCCTGAGACACCAGAGATCAACCCTGCACTAAGGCAGGTCATAATGTGTCATGCCTCAAGTGACATCAGTATATAATGTGTCTGGGGCAGGAGCAAGGCTGAAAACTTCTTACCCATAAAAGTTTCAGAGGCACACAGGAACTTTAGAATTTTGATAGAGAATGTGTCCCCAACCTTACTTGAATGAAGGCTACTATGCTTCTGGTCCAGACCCTATAGCCTCCAGGATCTGTCTGTCCATATCTATAGATACTTCGCAGGGCCTATGTGACCAATGATATAGCTATATTTAACCTTTTAGAACCAATCCATATGACCCTTGATAGGACTTGAATCCATTACCAACTTTTCCTGGGAGAAGATGTGTCATCAGGGTAGGGATATGTCCTTTCATCTTTTAGTCCAGAATGCCTAGCAGAGTGCTTGGGTCCTAGTACTTAATATAAGGGCTAATGGAAGCAAATCTGTATTGAGTTATTGCACTGGATAAACTGAATTGATTTCTAGTTAGCCGTGGAGGGTTCAGGAGGGATTTTCCAGAAAAAAGTAAGCCTTTATGAAAGATTTGAAAAGGAGGAGAGGAGTGGAGTATACAACTTCCACCAAGAGGAAAAAGCTAATTTCTACTGTAATAGCATTTTAGAAGGACTATTTAAATACCTTTATGTTTCTACTACTATATCCTTCTTTCAGGGCCCTTCTCTGAAGAAGTTCCAGTTCCATTATAGACCACTGAGAAAATCTAGATGTCTTTCTGAGTCCTCCTCACCCTGAGAGAAAAGCAGGTAACAATGGTATTCAATTTTTTAGGGGCATAGAACACCAAGGATTTAGCTATTAATGTAGAACTACTAAGAAAATGCCCTGAAGAATTGTTAGAATAAATAATCGAACCAAACACTTTCATATCTAGTACAAAACAATGCTGAATTGATTTACTCAGACATTATCAGAGCAAGAAAGAATAACATTCTGGTTTTAATGACAAAAGGAAAAAAAAAGAAAGAAACCCAAACTTTGTAGGTGCTGGTGACATTCTTGCAAGTTGTTCTTTGGGATGTAGTTTAAGAAATAATTTGCCCTTGTGTTAGGGAGAAATAGGACTGCCGAGGCTTTTGAGCAGGAGAACTGCCCAGGTGTGGGGCTGCATGGAGGCTCAGCCAGGTAGCTAGCCGGCTGCTGCAGCCTTGGCGTGACTCCCATCTGTCCCAGAAGACACTAAGAACACTGCTGGGTGAGCTGCCATGAGGTGGTGATGGATCACGCCTGTGGTCTGATTCTTGAGGAGCCATGGATTCACTGCAGCATGCTGTGGCCATATGTGAGCCCACGCCATATGTGAGGTTCTCCTAGGAGAAGGAGGGAGAAGCCACATGACATATCTTATACATCTTTTATTGCAACAATCATATCTGAATGAGCCAGAGTCTGGGCTTTCCCAGACAGCACAGTCTGCAAGAGACATTGCATCCTGATGGCAGGGGCATTGGATTTGGGGAAGCAATGAAGTGTTGACTAGCTCCTGAAGTTGAACCAACTACACAGTCTTCACCTCCTGGAGGGCTCAGAAATGAGAGGAGACAATTCTGCAGTCGCCCCATAGGGTGAATGGAACCTTAGAATCCTTGTTCAACCTTCTAGGGTTTGCAGTTCCACTGCAACAGCTATGCCAAATAGTCTGACTGAACCCTTCCAGTGGCAGGAAATTCACTTCTCTGTGGCATCTCACAAAGCTAGGTAACTTTTCCAATTAATAGTCCTTCCCAAGAGTCTCATTCCAACCTTTGCATGCTAGTTCAACCATCAGCACATTTTCACTCTCAAGAACTTCATGGCTCTCAAGAACCTCTGTGTTAGAGATGGACCTTTCTATACCATGGGGGTTCCTTAGTTTTGGGGGGCCCTTTCTATAACTTAAGGACCTTCTTTCTCTGTGGGTCCTTTCATCTCTTCCACATATACTTATCCAATTGTCCTCAACCATGACTGCACATTAGAATCAACTAGAGAATTAAAACAAAATCCTGATGCCAGGCCTCACTAAATCATCCTTTCTGGGGGTTGAACCAAAGCACTGGTATTTTTAAAGCTCCCCAGATGAGTCCACTGTGCCAAGTTTGAGAACCACTTGTTCTCTTGTTCACAGAATCTGGTTAACCTCTTAAAGGTCATGCTGTAGAATAAAGCATCCTAGATTTGAATCCTGACTCTGTCACTTGGGCAACTCTGTGTTTTTGTGTTCTCATCTGTTTTTTAGGGATAATAACAGTACTCTCTGAAAAGAGTTGTCAAAAGAACTGCATGAGGACATATTAAGTCTAGATGAATCTCTGGCATCTAATAAGTGCTCTATAAAGTTTGACTCAGAGCCTAGGACAGGGCCTAGCAAATGTTAACACAATGTTTGTGGTCTTAACATGAGCCAAGTGCATTATCCTACGTACTTTACATGTCAATGCATTTTGTTGCACTGAAGACATAAGCAAAATGTGTCTTCAGGACACCTCTACATGGTAGGGTATATTGTCCCAGACTATCTATTTAACTTACATCTTAGTGAACAACCTACATCTCTTGTCATCTCATGTATCTTCTTGCCTCCCACCAAAATCCCTCCTAAAGCTCTTCTATGAAAATTCTATACACTTCCAAAACATCCAAGGTGACTAAATTCAGAGCTCCTCAATGGTCAATCCAATACCTTTTGTTGCCTATTGTCAAGCCCAGTGTTTATTTTTTTTTTAAGATTTTATTTATTTATTTGACAGAGAGAGACACCGCGAGAGAGGGAATACAAGCAGGGGGAATGGGAGAGGGAGAAGCAGGCTTCCCGCGGAGCAGGGAGCCTGATGCGGGGCTGGATCCCAGGACCCTGGGATCATGACCTGAGCTGAAGGCAGACGCTTAATGACTGAGCCACCCAGGTGCCCCAAGCCCAGTGTTTATTAATGAGCTAGGCATATAACAGATGCCCAGTAAATTCTTTGTGGAATGATGAAATTAATCTTGTGAAACTATGCTAATATATTTATGCAAAAGAGAGGGAGAAAGACTGAATTCCTGTGAACGGTGAGGTAGTGGGGATGCCTACTTATGTGCTAGGCACTTTTCATGCATCATTTTCACAACTGTAGGAGATGAATGTTCAGGTAATCTTTGGCTGTGTAATAAAGTATGCCAGAACTTAGTCTCTTCAGGTAACAATTCTTTTGCTTGTGAATTTGTAATTAGGTGGGAGCATAGCAGAAATAACAACTCTGCTCCAAGATGGCTCAACAGAGGACTGGAGTATCTGCTTTCACTCCAGCCATTATGGAACCACCTTGGTAGCCTAGGCTCCTCACTTGCAGCCCCAGGTTGGCTCTGGGTTGGATGGGCTGGAATAGAAAATCTTGCCAGAAGAATGCAGCTCTCTATCTCAGCCTCTCTACTCCCCATTCTAAGGGGAACTGTGTCTGTGCTTGGGGAGAAGCCAAGCCAAGCAAAAGATTTCAACAGAGAACGGAGGAAACACACCCACTGAGGTTCTCATAGCAACATAATCACGCACAGGCAGCAGCCTATTTCGGTGGGAGCTTGTCTCAGCTCCCCTCCTCCCTGGTTAGTCACAGAATGGATGCACTGCACAGGCAGAAGCAGTGTGGGGTGAGGTGGAGGGGAGAGTGTTGAACTGAAAGTCAGGAAGCTGGGAAGCTGCTCTCAGATGTTCCCTCAGCTGGCTGAAGGATCATGGACAAATGTCCTCCTTTCTCTGATCTCAGGGTTCTTATTTGTAAGATTAGAGGACCAAAATGCTGTGAGGATCCTTCCCTTTCTGATTTTCATTGACTGTATGAGTATTGAGACTCTCATGGTAGGGGATGAGATGTCTCAATCTTTTGTTTCTGAGAAAGATGCTAAGATAAGATGGGGTTCAAGAGGGTAAAAGTCATTCTTTAGATTCATCTCATTCACCCACCTACAACTTTCTGCATGTTGGCAGGATGTGAAAGGAAGGAGGATGACCGGGTGTTGAAAAAGATTTTGCTCACTCACCCCCAACACTAGTCAAAGTTTGTGGTCTGGGAAAGGAAAAGGTTAAGGAGTTAGGCTCATTCTTTCATTTACATTCACTCCTTCCACGAGACACACAAACAGACACACACACAGACACACACAGAGACACACACACACACAGGAGCCCATTAACTCAAGCCTGTTGCCCATTGTCTTTTCAGTCTTTTTACTCTCCACTTCCACTTCTCTCCCTCCTCCACTTATTGCAATGCATCCTCTCTTTCCCCTAGGATCAGGTGATGGAGGCATCTTTAGATTCTGGCCCATTTCTTCAATGGACTCTGAGGTTAGTTGAGGACAACTAGGCTCACATTTCCTGGCTGTCAAAGGTGATGATAAAAACAAATAGGGCATGCATGCAGGACTGATCTCCCTATGTAAGTACAGGGTTGAAGTGAAGAGAGCCAGGGTGCTCAGGAGCATCTTTCAGGTCCCTGTCCTTGACTTCTGGGTTGAAAGCTTGAAAGTGCAGCTGTCTTTGAAGAAGTCCAGCCTGACTGGCCTGTTGCAAAGGGAGAGACAGAGTGCCCCCCCTTGTTCTATTTCCCACCCGCCTGACAGATGGCCAGTAAGACAGAGAAAAAAGCTCTCAAAGTGAAGACAGGAATGCATTGTATAAAAATTCACACCCCCTGCTACCGCCCAAACTCCCTTAAAAAAGGATCAAGAGAATCCTAATGGGTACGTGACATCCTCCCTCTCTCCCATAAAAGGGACTTCAAAATCTGGTGATGATGGGGGAGGGGTGAGGAGGGAGAAGAGAAATGTGTGGGCAGGGGGCTGATAGGGAAGATTGAGGTAGGGGGAACAGGACTGCAGGCTCATCCATTTGACTATCTCCTACCGTCTTTCCCAAACCACCTCTGGCTGAACCTCTGGCCCAACCTCTCAGCCTAATAGAGGCTTGGAGCCCCAAGTGCCTGGACAGGGTCAGTGGGAGAAAAGGAGAGATGATAGCACACTTAGTCCAAGAGTTGAAGGAGTTAAGGACCCTCCCTCACCCAGACACCCACCCCTTCGCTCCCGAAGAAACCGTAATTCGTCAAGGAAGGAACCAAGAATTGACGGAGGAGCTGGGGAGTTGGGGGGTGGGGTGGGGTGGGGGCGAGGTAACTATGGCCCAATCTTGCCCAGAGCTTGTCCTCGGTGGGAGGACGAACACTCGGGTCTAAGAACCTGCAAGAGCCCAGCTCCGGCGCCCCGCTTTCTGCGAGCCTCCCGCGTGGCCCTGCAGCGTCCACGCGGCCCTTGCCCTTGTTCAAGTTGTGCACAGCGCCCGGCAGTGGAGGCGGCCAAGAGACCCCTGGAGCCTGGGGGAGGTGGTGGGCCCGGGGGCGCTGGGGGCCCTCCGTCTGCGCCCAGCCACCGCCCGCTCTACCGAACCTCCTACCCCGCCCCCACTCACCCGGCTCAGCCCCTAGGAGAGACGCGCAGGAAGCGTGTTGCTTCGCCCAGCCGATCTGCAGAAGTTGAGAGGAGTTGGTGGCTGCCTCCGGCCGGCCGGACTTTGCGAGCAGCCGCGAGAGGAGACGCCGCCGCTGCCGCGGAGCCTTCGGGGCTGCCTCCCTCCAGCTTAGCCCGCAGCGCGGGTGGAGAGGGGCGGGGAGGGGGTCGGGTGCGCGAGAAGAACTTGAAACTGTGTGAAGGAATCCGAAGCAGATGAGAAGGGAGGAAAATAAAACAAAGTGGAGACTGCAGAAAAGACTCAACCGTAGTTGATTGTATCGGCTGACGCTCCAGCAGAGGGGCTGGGTTGGTTTTTTTTTTTTTTTTTTTTCTCCCATTCTCTCTCTCTCTCTCTTTTAAAGCTACACCAGCTCTCTCTTTCTCTACTATCTCTGTATCACCAAACCCTTGCTGGCTCTTATGGGCATGAAACACTCCTCCCGCTGCCTGCTCCTAAGGAGGAAAATGGCGGAGAACGCTGCCGAGAACACCGAGGTAAGGAGGCGAGAGGGCTGGGGCTCTCGGCAACCCCGGCAGCCCACCCCGGACCACCGCGCCGCCGTCGCTGTCGCCGCCGCCGCCGCGCCGGCGCTCTGCACCTAGTGCCAAACTTTCCCCTGCTCCATCCCGCTTGCTTCTGCCGGCCGTGTGTGTGTGTGTGTGTGTGTGTGTGTGTGTGTGTGTGATGGGGGAAAGACAGTGCATGTCTCAGGTCCCCTCCCTCTTGAAAATGCAAAAGAGTCGCTCTCACCCCATCTCCCTCTCCTCCACCCGCCGCTCGCTTCTCTTTCCCCAAGTCCCAAACCCTGGGCAGCAGCGCTCCCCTGCCCTCTCCTCTGGGCTGCATTAGGGGTCCAGAGTCCCGGATTTGTGCAAAGCTGGGATGGGTGATCCTGGGGCCACGTTTGCTCCCTGCAGTGCCTTGACCGTCTCCAGCCGCTGCCTCAGCTTTACCCTTCAAGCTCGAGTCAGTTCCCAGCTCTCAGTCCCCGCAGCACCGCGGAGAGCTCCGGGCCTTTTGATGGTGGGGAGGGGGGCGGCCGGTTGGGGGCAAACCGAGCCGGTGGTGGGATCTGGGCACCACCAATAGACCCTCCCGCCCAGATCCGTCACGGGAGAAGTCTGCAGTCCTCGAACGTTTGAGCCGCTTCAGGGGCGCTAACCCGAGTAGGGAGCACTGGCCGCGGCCACCTTCAGAACCAGGGACAGCACCCGCTCCTGCAGCTGCCGAGCCCGCGCCGGGTGGGGGCTGCGTGCCGTGGGCTGCAGCGAGAAATGGGTCTGTAGCCACTCGTCCCGCAGCAGCTTTGGAGGAGGTCGCTCTAGCTCCGCAAATTGAGCTCTTGCCCCCCGCCTTCGACAGCCCAATAGCTGCCCTTTCTCTGCTCTTGAATTGGCCCTGAGCCTCAAAGAGCCCTGCTGAGTTTTGCGTCCCGAGACCGGAGGCTGTAATTCCTTGGCCTCGCACTGACCCTGCTGTAGATACAACTGGACTAGTCCGTTGGCTCTAGGCACCTGTAGTCACGAAGGGGATCAGCGTGGGCAGCCCCCTTACCTTCCTGGAGAAACGGTGCGCCGAGGTGGGGGCGGAGTGGGGTATGTGTGTGAAGATCATCCCTTACTCGGTGGCAGGAAAAAGACAGAGAGCAAACTCCCGGGCTCTATTAATAGCCTGGTGTCTGGTGGGGCTGCCGTACATTTCACATATGGTTACCCATATGCAGCGTGGGGCGGGGATGGAGGTGTGGCGCGGGGATTGTCCCTCTGTCTTGCTGGAATGCAAAAAGGTGCGGAGACCCTTCCGATCTTCTTCAGTAAGGTCTTAACTGCAGCTAACCATTATCCCACAGCATAGGCAGCAAAGCTTTTAAAATCCCCATTCTCTGAGACACTAGAAGCAGCATGCATCTGGCAATTGTCGATTTCGAAAAACAAACACGCTCTGGGGCTTGGGCATTCAGTAGCTAACGTTGTCTCCTTGAGTTAGGGCAAAGCCAGCATGCCTACAGTCCCCTGGACACTTCCTCTTCCCCAGCCAGCAAAGGCGCCTAGCCTCACAGCAGAGAGCTAGCCTTACCAATCCCCTCGCATTCCTCCCTCTGATCGCCCACCCGCAGAAGAGGTTGCTAAAAATAGCTCAGAGTCAAGGCTGCACTTCTGTAAAGTATTGAACCAGTGGGCATGTCACAGTCCCTGCAGCCAGGTGGCTGGAGCGCTGGAAGCAAGAAACAGCTTTCTCCGGCTCTTCCCTCCTCCCTCGCGGTTTCTAAAAAAAAGTTTTCACGGGTCCCTAAGCCCCCCCCCCCCCGCCCCCTGCCCAACCCCCGCTGTTGCGCGGGGTCTGGGTGCAGACCCCTGCCAGATTCCGCAGTGTGCAGGAGCGGCTACTGAGCTCCCCACCTTGGCCAGGGTTAAAGGCGTCCAGAGCAGGCAGAGCGACGCGCGCCAGGCTATTTTTACTTGCTTCCCCCGCGGCTCCAAGCTCCCCCTTCTCAGCAGTTGCACATGCCAGCTCTGCTCAAGGCATCAATGAAAACAGCAGTAGAGGCGGCTGAGCTCCTGCGAGGAAAAAAAAAAAAAAAACAACACGTCGCATGCCTGGCACAAAGGTGGGGGTGGGGAGGGACAGACCCAGCTGGAGCTCTTTGGAGAGGAGTGAGTCTGGGGGTTCAGTTCTTAGCAACTTCCCTTGAGAGGGAGAAGATTCAGACTTGGTCAAATGTGCCCAGTGGAGGCATCCAGGCGCGTGACAATCACTTGGTTTTCCTCCAGGAACTGGCTGTTTTTGGAATACACCAGGACTAGAGCAGTACTTCCAAAAGTGGAGGTATTATGGCTTTGCCTGCATTATGGTGAGAGAGAGAGGAAAGGACACCTGTGTGTGTGTGTGTGTGTGTGTGTGTGTGTTGATGGTGGTAGTGGTCCTTGTTGCTAATATAACGTCTTTATCAGAGACTGACTCTGTACCAGGAATAATTAGATACTCCTGATTGAAAGATGGAGGCAACCCCAGGCCCCTGCCCATAAGGAGCTCACAGTCTGGTGGACCACAATGCCCAATAATTCAGATAATTCTGTAGCACCTTTTCCTGCCTTTTGTTAGTGTTGTTTGCAAGCACTTTATCTCCTTTCCTCTTACAATAATCCTGTGAGGTAAGCAAAGGTTAGTATTCATTTCATGTCCCCATTTTACAAGTGAGGACACTGGGCCTGCGAGATCAAGCAGTTTCTGAGAGTCACCTGCTGGGCTAGGACAGCCCTGGGACACAGACTGCCACCACTTCTCACTCGTTGCCCTTTGCCCTACACTTACTTCCAAAAAGATGTCATGTGTGAATAGGAGTGGGTGAGGAGTGGGGAGGACAGAGATACTTTGGAAGGGAGAGAGGCAATGTTGGGGGTAGGCAAGGATGATGGGAGAAAGTGTTTTTCTTTTTTTTTTCACAAGGTAAAAATAGGGACAGACATTCTAATTGTCAGGCAGGAGGGAGAAAGTGAAGAATAAAGCTACTCATATTGTGAGCAAAGCCTCCCTCATTAAGTGAAGTTCAGAGCTGGGGCAGTGGGAATATCAAGGGCATGGGCTTGGTGGGCACAATATGTTCTGGGTGGCCCTGAGTGCACTCTTTAACTACTTTGACTTCAGTACCCCTATGTGTTCACTTGAGCTGGTTCCCTTTATGGTACAGAGAAGGCATAGGATATAAGGAAATACTCTGACAGCCCCTGGCACAGGGTACACATGAAGCAATGTTAGTTCCATTTATGCTTTATTGGGTTCCTTGATATGCTTCTCCTCCTCAGCTAAAGGAATTATCACCTCTGCTCCCCACATATCATCAGAAACTTTCTGATACGGCCTTCTGAAAAGTCTGCAAAGCCTCTGGCCTGACTGTTCTGTCTTACTATCCTATTCAGCTCACTATCAGTGCCCAAGGCAGGTCATTTTCACTTTTGCCCTCACTACGGCAATAGGCTCTCAACCGCAGGTCCTCTTCTCTAATCCCGCCTCATTATCACTGCTCAAAGGGTTTTCCGAAGCACAATCTGCTCATGATCACACATCTCTTTAAAAATTTACCATGTTGCCCTATTGCATACAGGATACAAGATAAAGCCCAGTTTCCCTAGTATAGTGTAAAAGTCCTTTAATACCTGCCCAGTGCAATTCTCTGTATAAACCACTTCCTGCCTGAATGCTTTTGTGCATACTGGTCCCTCTGCCTGGGCTGCTCTTTCCCCTTCTTCTCTGGAAAAAAAAATCCTCCTCAACCTGCAACACTCAACTCAAAGGTCATTTCCTCTGGGCACCCTACCCAGATCTCCACTTATCCTCCACGGTCATGAGGAGTGACTACTCATTCTCCTTCTTCTGTGTTCTTAACACACGTCTCATTTTTCCTATTATAAGTTGATTGCCTTTTTATATGTCTATTTCTTCAGTTAGATAATGAACTTTTTTTTTTTTTTTGGTATACCCTGTTCCTAACACTGTGCCTGACACACAGTAAATAATAAATGTTGATAATTGTTGACTGAACTGATTCATGTGATTATGCCCACGTAAGCTCGGTGAGCCTTCTGGGTTTTAGTCACTCGTGACTTTCTGAAAATTGGGCTTCCTATCTCCCACCCCTCTGCTGCACTTCTGCTATTGTGGACCTTTAAAACTCAAAATGAGTAAAGATTCTGGGAATCAAGTTGCTGCAGCAACTCAAAACATGGGTACATTTTGGTTATTCATGTACCTATTCAATATTCTGTAATTACTGACTCTTATTATGGGGTGTTCATCTGAATAGCAGATAAATGGATTAATCACAACGCCCAGTTATGAACCATGGGGGGATAATGGACTTTTCTGAGCTGCTGCTTGCTTTACTGATTCTTGGTGAAAGCCTGATGCATTATTTATGGTGATGACTCCCTGACTGGGGTTTTAGCACCTCAGAGGAGAGCCCCCAGGGGTGAGGGAAAGAGTTTTAGCAAAGGAGTCATTTTGGAGACTCTTTTTAAAAAAAATGTTCTATTGACTTTCTGACCCAGAGAGAGAATAATTATGGGTTGGGGAAAATCCTACAATGGGACAATGGGGTTAGGATACCAGTGATTGCTGCTCTATGAGTTGTGGGGTGCAGTGAGCTGACTTCTGACATGGGGTATGTTGGTGGCCGTGCCTAATGGAGTCCTCTCCTCAGGAAGTTCTTTTCAGCTGAAGTGTGTGGTTCTATAGTACAAAGGTCAGGGAATTGAGGAGGAAGAGGACAAAAGAAGGCAGGATACAGGCCCACTTCTTTGAGGATGGTCTGCATCCATGTCTCTTTCCAAAGAGTATGGGAGCTAACAACTATCTCAGCTCTAGAGCCAGACTGCTTGCCTTAAAATCCAGCTCGGAACTCAGTAGATGTGTTGTTAGGTTGAATATAACTTAAACTCTCTGGGCCTCATAAAATTGTTGTGATGATTAAATGAATTAATTCATGCAAAGGGTTTAGAATATGGTGAGTGCTCAATAAGTGTTTATGATTATTATCCTGCTAGCTTTTAGGAGTCTTGTTGAAGAAGTGCAAACCAGATGAACTCTCCCATTTCCTTGTTCCTCCAGCTGAAATGATCCATAAACGATAATCCTCATTGATTTTTTCCTCCCTCAGCAAACACTGATTTCAATCCTTAAGTGAGCTCAGGAGAATTAAAAGATACCCACATTTTCCCCCCTCAGAAATTTGGCTTTTCAGAGTCCTAAATTGGCTTTTGGCTGTCAAGGAGGGTGAAACACAACATTCTCGTCTCCAGCTCAGGAGTGGGTTTCGTTTCCTCTTCTTTGCTAACTGCAATGCAAAGTGATTATCACATACCAGTGTTGAACGTGCAAAAATCTATAAAAACAGTACTTACACCTTGGAGTCTACTGTGCCAGCAGGGGAAAAGTGGGCAGCATGACAACATGTGAACTGCCAAGGTAACTGGAAGCCGGATTGTGTTGTGTGACACGCAGGCATTATTGTACCATTGTGAACTGACTTAGTGAAAGCACGGAGAGAACACAGGCAGATAGGGACCTCCAAAAGGTCACTCTGTCCATGCTCCCACTGCTGAACACACTTAACCCAGGACACCAAGTTGGTTGCTTGGTCTCTCACTGAAAAGCTCAGGAGAAGGTGATTTCCCCAAACTTCTTACATATCTCGTATCCCGGTAGGAAGTTCTTCCAGAAGTGGAGCTCAATCTCTTCTATTGTAAACCCAGTCACCTTTGTTTATATTATTCCAAAAGGAGATAAAAACTCTCTGGTTGCCTTTGTATTTGGGGCTGTATTAGGAGTGTCTCACCCTCATTACCGGCTTTTGTTCCAAGGTATTCCAACCCCTGTGTCTCTGATAGTCTGACATTAGCCTTCTCCTATGAATAACTAGGAGAGGATTGTTTAAGAAGACTTGCCTTTCCTGTGTTATGCAGCCCATTGGTTATTTCACACATCAAGTGGCTTTTCTACTTCACTTGTTATTAGAATTCCCTCAAGCATCACAGCTTTCCCTAGATTTGTAATGGGTGACCCATAAGTAAAGACCTCTTTTAAAAGTATAATTTTATAAGAGCAAACAGCCTGATGTGTACATTTTCAAAAAGTCATAGAATCTTAGAGCTGGATGGAAACTCAAATCATTTAAATCAAGAGATGGAAAATCTTGCCTATTATCACAGAGATCTTCAGTGCTGGTGTTGAGACCATGTTTACTGCTAGGTCAACGCCATTTATCCATTGGCATTTATACATTGGTTTTGGTCCTTTAAATGTAGCATCTGATTTACTGTTCTTATTTTTGGTGCTAATTCTGTGTATGTCCTGACACGTAATATTGAAAACCAGAGTTTCTGTACATATAATCTAGGAATTGTGTATAATGAGATTGCGGTCCTTTTCACATGACATTTAAAATGCTTTGGCATATATCATCTTGTTCAATGTATGCCATCATATACTACATACATACACATATGCATTATATAATGTATGTCAGACATACATACATAACACTATGAGTTACATATTATCCCCATTGTACAGATGAAGAATCCAAAGCATAGACGGTTAGTGTTATTGCCCAAGATCCCACAAGTAGTAAGTGATGGAACTGGGCTTCAAACTCTTCTTGCCACCAAGACCCGTACTTTTTCCAGTCTACCAGGCTATGAAGGCATCTGAGGGACCAGAGTATAAACTTAAAACATGAAGAGAAAAAATGGAGAAATTAAGAGGAGAAATGAGGAATGGTGGATTTGGAAGAAATGGAAAACAAGACATCAGTCCTGCCTTCTTTTTTCCGGGCTTTCTTTCCCTGCCTCCCCCACCACCCTGCCATCCTCCTTTTCACAGTCATCAATGCTATGCCCTGTGGGTGGCAGGGACCTGATATGACTTGTGGCTGGGACAATCCTCGTTCCACACCGCCTACTCATGTAAGATATCCTTATGCCTGGAGTCCTCGCTAGTGGGCTAGGGGAGAAACTTGTCTAACACAGTATGCCTCTTTTGGGGGGTGAAATAAATAACAAAGACTTCAGAATAGGAACTTTGGGTTTTCATTGTATCTTTGTGGTTTTATCACCTATGTTTGTTTTCTATGACTGCTATAAGGAAGGACCGCAAACTGGCTGGCTTAAAACAAGGGTAATTTACTCTCACAGTTATGAAGGCCAGAAGTCTGAAATCCATGTGTCAGCAAAGGTGGTTGCTTCTGGAGGTTCTTAGGGGGGAATTTGTTTCTCACTTCTTTCCTAGCTTCTAGTTGCTGCCAGCTGTGCTTGATATTCCTTGGCTTGTCAACACATTGTTGCAATCTCTGCCTTCATCTTCACATGGCCCTTTTCTCCATGTGTGTGTCTATATTTCTTCTTCTTTATAAGCACACCAGTCAACTGGATTACAGCCCAACCTAATCTGGTATGACCTCGTCTTAACTTGATTACATCTGCAAATAACTTACTTCCAAATAGGTTCATATTCTTGGTAATGGGCTAGGACTTGACATTTTGGGGGAGAGGGACTTGATTCAACTTGATTCAACCCACAACATCATCCAACACAGTGTCCACATATATTAGGTCTGAGTTGAAAATGGCAGATGAACGACTAAATGAATACATAAATAGGCCTCAGAATAGTTGCAAAGTTGATGAAGGCAGTCTCTCTCCTTCAAGTCTCTTTCCTCCTGCTCACTCAGCTGTCCACCTTGCCCACTGGCTTCTCAGTGTCTTGATAGGGCCTTCCTTTCTTGTGCAATAGAAACAATTATAACAAGAGCTGCCATTTTAATGTTCCTATTGTGCGTTGGGCACAGTGTTAAGTGCTTTGTAAGCATCACCTTATTTAATTTACACAAAAAGATTACAATGCAGCTCTTTCTATTTCTGTTTTGCAGTTGAAGAAGTGGGAGCTTGCAGTGGTTGATTATAGAGCTAGAAAGTAGCCAAGGTGGGGTATTCTCAGAACTGGAACTGCTTTGCTGTTGACTCGGGCTTCTCTCCTGTTTTTATCCACATGCCCAACTTTGAGCTTATTCTCGTCTTTGCCCCACACCAGCTCCCACTTGCTGAAAACTTGGGGGGATTTAGGAAGGAACTGATCCACTTCCATGCATATTCCAGAAAGGACCTATGGCAAATTGGAGCCCATCACTCTGTAGCAAACTCCATGTATTGGATCCCCTCATCCTCCTAGGAGGTTTGCTTTGTCATCGCCAAGGTAATTATTTCAGTGGTAGAATTGTGAGCCCATTACTAGCTTATTTGAGGGGCAATTCTGGAAGCAGGAGGGATAAGGATTTTCTTGGCACCTTCCAAACAGTTAAACCACGTGGGCTGCTGACTTCTCGCCTAAGGCGCTTTAGTGTTAGGTTAAGTGTGCAGCCCCTGGGACTGGCACGCCTGGGGCTGGATCTCAGCTTACCAGCCTTGCGTAAGTTACCATCATCATCTGTGTCTTGGCTTCATCATCTATGATATGGTAATAGCACTTGATCCCATTGAGTTATTATGGGGATTAAGCGAGTTATTTCACATAAAGCACACTCCTGGCACATGGTAAATGCTCAAGAAAGACAAGCTGTTATTTGTAATCTGGGCTTATCCAGTGCTGCCCCAAAAGGGAGAGTGGATGAATAAAGGGTCTTTACCACTGATGTTATGGAGCCAGTTTCAGCAGAGCTGGAGCAGAGCAGTGAAGGGAAGGCATCTTTGATTCAAGTTATTCATTCACTGAATCACTGATTCAGCCATGAAGGCAGCTGAAGACAAGGCTCTTTAGCACCCTAGGGGCCCAGGGGCCACTAGCCCCCATGTGAAGTGCTTCAGTCACAGGAGGGACGGGGTTTTCTGTGACCCACAGGCTGGCCTACCCCACTCCCAGCTCTTGGAAGCAGGTGTTTGGCAACATTTAAAGAATGAGATGGAAACCTCACTGAGTACCTACAAATGTGAGAGAAGCGGGAGATGGGAGAGTTTCAATCATGATCGGTTGCAGACCTTCTGAAGGAAGGGCCAATACCTTAGACTTGCTTGTGCCCTTTGTAAGCCTTGCTTCTAAAAAGAGAGCAATTCCTTCTTGATTACTGGATTGATCAATAACTTTCCCCCATGTTCCTACTGAGAGAAACTGAGGCACAGGAAAAAGGAAGAGACAGGACAGAGATATTGCCCAGGCTCATGTGGCAAATCGGATGTTTAATGACTGAGTTAAACTCCCTGTCCTCTTTGCCATAAATCGAGCAGGATATATTCACTGCGTGTGAGGCCTGACCCAGGGGAGGCTCAGCTAAGACAGAACTGAACCAGGCTAATGCCACTATAAAGGGAAGGGCCATTAGCAAATTCATCAATTAGTGCCCTTTTTATAGCTCTATTGTGAAAGGTAATCTCTTGTTAGCCGAAGTAAAGTACAGTGGTGGCCTTTGAAGGATGGGCCTGCTGGAAAATGAAAGGCTACAATTCCCACAGACACCTTAAATTCAAGGACTTCATCTGTCCCTGACAGCAGTTACAACAACTTCTCTCTAAGGAGGCTCCATCAGACAGTCCCACAAAAATGATTACAACCCCTCAGAAGTGTAGACAGCATCCTAATTAAGGAATGCTCTCTTCTTACATGCATTTGGTCAACACTTGCCTCCGGGGACATAGTAGGATAAGGACGAATATTTATTGAATGAATAAAGGTAACAAACCTGTGTATCACACCTACGCCACACCAGCTTCTTTTTTGCTAGAATGTCTTTCTACTCTCCCTTCTCGAGAATTAAAGTTGTTGTCCCAGTGTGGGACAGGGGAGCGTTTTGGAGTCAAGCTTGAGTCTCATCTTCATCCCTTCGGGATTATAAAACCCATCTTAGGGACACCTGGGTGGCTCAGTCAGTTAAGCGTCTGCCTTCAGCTCAGGTCATGATTCCAGGGTCCTGGGATCAAGTCCTACATCGGGCTCCCTGCTGAGCAGGGAGCCCGCTTCTCCCTCTCCCTCTGCCTGCCGCTCTCCCTGCTTGTGTTCTCTATCTCTCTGTGTGTCAAATAAATAAAATCTAAAAAACAAACAAACAAACAAAAACCCATCTTACAGGTTAGCCATGAGGATTAAATTCGATCATGGAATAAGAAGAATAAATAAAGAAGAATCTTGACAAATGTTTTCTTTTTTCCCCCTCCTGTTGTAACTGTTTATTTGCCCAGCTTTTGTTTTGTTTTTAGGGGAAAATCTGTAGTTCAAAGTGGGAACAGTCACTTCTAATGTTCAGTTTGAGTGGATATAAATGACCTAATCCAGACTGGAGTGTGTGTGGGTGTCTTTATGTGCAGGGATGTTTGCGAACACCTAAGTCTGTAGGTCCATCATGCAGAAGCACATGCTTGTACACTTACATACTTATCCTATGTGGTTTGCAATTTGTAGTAGGAGATACATAAGGTACACATTTAATTACTAGCCTGGAGCTTCTGAGCTTGACCCAGGGTCTGATGAGTCAACATGGGGGAGTGTGTCATATGTGGGACCCATGCTGGGGTGAGGTCGAGTGTGGGACTCTGAGGGAGAGTCTTATAGAGACAGATCTGAATTGTAGAGTCAGGAAGTTTATGCAGCCCTGACTTCACTGATGGGTAATATATATTATGCAACTCAGGCACTGTGGTTTTCTTTTGGGCTGGGTTCTGAGTCACCTTCTTTTCTTACTACCCACCCAGGCCATCTTATCCCCTCTCTTGGCTTCATTACTAGTTTAGATGCTGATGATTCCCAGACTCCAAGCTGCAGCCCAAATCTTTCCTCTGAGCTTAGAACCACATAACTGACTGCCTATGGGACAGCCCCACTCAGATGTCTCACAGGCTCCCCCGAGGGATAGCATTTCTTCCCACCAGCCTGCCTCTCCTCCTGCTGATCCTCATCCTGCTTAGTATTAATTCACCAATCATAAGCCCTGACTCTCCTATCTCCTTTCTCCACAATGAGTGATGATTCTGCATCCCACAGGTTTGTCTCTCTGTCCTGAACTTGTCCTCCTGTTTCCAGTCCCGCTTTTGTAATCCCAGTTCATGGCCCCCCATTTCTTGCCTGGATCTTCGCAGTGACCTCCTGGACACTGTTCCCACATCCTCCCTTTCCTGGCTTAGATTTATTTTCCTAGCAGCATGAATGTGTGTTCTAACATGGAAATCTGATTATACTTCTCACCTCCATAATCCCCTTCAGTGACTTTTCCCTTATTATTAGGAGAAAGGTCCCCTCCTTAGCATAGCTCATAGAGCTCTACAGAGCATTCCCCAGAACACCTTTCCACCTTCCTTTCTTTCATTTCTTGTAAGTCCTTTCCACCCACTCCAGCTATGCTCAACTTGCTTCCTTCTATTTTCTGGATACCTACTACTCTTTCTTCAGGTCTCTGCTTAGATAGCATCATTTCCTGGAAGCCCTCCCTGATACTACCACCTTATCCAAGTCTGGCTTAGTTCTCCCACCCATGTGATCCTATAGTACCTGTGCATTCTTTGTCATGGCACATATCACACTGTACTTGCTGATTTCCTTGTCTATAAGTCCACCATAAATGTGAGAGTGGGGACTCTGTGCTGTTCACCATTGAATCCCAGCACCCACTACAGTGCCTAGTACTTATTAGAGGTTCAAAACCATTTGTTCAATGAATGATCATTGCTACATGCACCATTCCTGTATGGAAAATCTTCTATGGATGCTAGTGTTTAAATGGATATCTATCTATTGTTCCCTTCCTAATACACTGGTCTCAACTATGTCACATAGGATCCCACTATAACAAGAAATATTCCTGACCCAAAGCCATGCTGTACTTAAGCTGTCCAAGTTAGATGTCCCAGTAGCGTAGAAAGAGTTGCTGATGGACAAAACTAGAATTGCAGGAAGAAGGTTTATAGTCAAGGCAAACTGGGTAAGAGATTTTTGAATAAACAAAGGTGTAAATTTAATATCCCCCGAACAGGCAAGGTGTCAGTCCTAGAAAGGATGAGGGTCAGGGTTTTGCCTGAGTGATTGGGAATTCCCTGCACTTTAACAGTGGCAAGATGCAGCAGAGAGACCATGGAGGGTCCCCTGAAAACCTTGCTTGAGGCAGAAGAGTTTGGGGGTTTGGATCAGACAATATATTTATTCCCAGCATCACTGGCTGATGTGAGCAGGAGACCTAGTGGGGGGTGTCCCCAGATAAGGGAATCTGAACTGCCCTGAGGTTCTGGTTCCTAACTGCAGGCTCCTGCTCTGGGGCCAGCTGCTCTGGAGAGTAGACACGACTCCTGCCCCCAGCTTTGCCCAGGGTTATATTGGTCCAGCACTGCTATTCATTCCTCTGTTTATAAGGCTAAAAATAAGATGCTCCGTATTCCAGGATGTGAAGAAAACCAAATCAATGACTTGGGCTGCCAGTACTGCAGGGTCCTAGGACTTTGTCCACAAGGTTAGATCTGGTGGCTTTTCTTGGAAGCGTCACTGAAACTCTGCCAAGCCTGCACCCACCTCCTTTTCTTCTTCCAGCTCTGCTCCAGCATCAAAGATCCACAGTCTCAGAGCTCTTGAGATCCATCCCCTATACCCCTGGAGGGTACTCCACATGATCTAGTCAAGATAGTCAGGCCATGTCCTAAGACTAAGGAGGAACTGCCTCAACTTGCCTTGATTATTTGCTCCAGTTCCTCAGGCCATCAGTTCATAGTAGGTAGTATAGAAAGAGTTGAGAACCAACTGACAGAACCCACGATCCTGACTCTGTTGTCATCTGCCTTCTATGACTCTCAGCTACCAAATGAAAAATGGATGAGTTGATCCTAATCTATCCTACTTGATAGGGGTGCCTTTGAACTAAATGAGACAAAGGGAATAAGGCCATTTGGGAAAGGGAAGAGGTATTGTGCAAAACTTAAACTTTGTTGTGATTCACTTGCTATCTCAAGTGCCTCCCAGTGCAGCATTATGCCAATTTCCCCTTATTGAATTGTCAGTGGAGTTGGAGACAAGCTCATCGCCATCCTCCACATGGCTTCCCCTTCCAGACATGCCCACGTGTGCTAAATTCGTGCTGTGCAAAATGGGAGATGTTTTCCCCCTTGGTGGCAAATGGCATAGAAAGTGGAGGTTTGGGGAAAAGCAAAAATATGCTGTCAATCTGGGCTTTGGCTTGGTGAGGAGCAGACCTCTTTTAGGGTCCTGATTTGAACAAACAGTGTAAGGGTAGGCAGCTTTCAGGCAACTATTTATCTGGGAAAGAGTGAATCTTCCTCCAGAAACCTCTGTCTTCATTTTTGCTTTCCACCTGCTGGCTCAGTCTCCTCTGTTCTCTCTCATTTCTCAGGCATGGGCCTGTAGGCTTCTAAGAGCAATGGCTCTTTCTTTTTCAGGCAGGAGAGACTATGAAGGGCTTACCATTCAGGTGGCAGGGGGAGACAGCTTCAGCTTCTTGGTTCTGGGCTCTGTGGGCCTGGATGTTGGAGAGAATCCAGTCTCTGGCAGCAGCTCCTTTAATACCCACTCAACCAGGCAACTGATGCATAACCTTACTTGGTGTCACAGGTCTAGCCTGTTCTGAATGTGTGCAGGGCTAAAGGAAAAGAAGGGGAAGATTTTAGCTTCAAATTTCTTGAAGCCGTACTTCTTTGTCTTCCCCAGTGTGCAGTACAAGACCATCATTTCTAAAGTGCTAGGACCTGGCTTATGTCCCAGATATAGGCCCAAGCCAGGATCTCATACTCCTTTGGGTACCATGGCTGGTGCCAGAAGCTGAGCTTCATACTGAGGGCCTGGGGAAGGGCTGATCCTATGTTAACCCTCCTCTGACATGACCTCACCACCAACCTTGGAGACCCCCACTCCTTCTTACCCACTGTTATGGATTCTCATTGCATGTGACCAATCTATGACATTAGACACTGTTGGTCATTGTGTTTTTCTTGATAGCCTCTCCTCTTTGGTGTCCAAAGCCCTACTTTCTCTTGCCTCTCCCACATCTCTGACTTCTCTCTCAATCTTTCATGCAAATTCTTCTTCTTTTCACCTCTTAGTGATGCTGTCCCCAGCTTACTGTCCCTGGATAATCTCATCCTCTTCCACATCTTGTGACATCCAGACCCTGGCTGGATTTCTCTTCCTCAGGGTTCTGCAGGCACTTCAATTTCAGCATGACCCAAACTGAGCTCCTTGTGTTTCCTCTGAACTTGCTCATCTGTGCCTCCCCTTGTATGCCTGTCTTCATGAAGGACTTTGCCATTCTCTCCTTCATTCTAGTCAGAAATAGGGAATCATACTAGAGGCTTCTCTCATTCTCACCTCCCCGACCGCAATCCCAGATAATATATAACAAAATCCTTTTAACTCTACTTTTAATTCTACTTTGTTGACATCTCCTTTTCCTTATCCCTACTGCCTCAGATCAGACCCTCATTATCTCATCTGAGCCACTGTAACTGGCTTCCTTCTTCCCAGCTTCTGCTCCTGCTCCTTGCCAGTCCATTGTCTACACCAAAGCACAATACCTGGGCTATGGAAGGACTCAGTGGATGTTTATTGAATGAATGAATGAATGAATGAGTGAATGAGTTATAGGTAGAGATTGCCTACTCAGAGGAGCAATGCAAGGTGATTGTTCTGCAGCTGGTTGCCTTTGGGGGTTAACATCAGGGATCACCATTCTCTATCTCATTTGGCATTGGTGGTGATGGTTGGGTATTAAATAATTTTAGGATGACGTCTAAGGGATTTGGGAGACCTGGTGATAGCCCAGGCTCTGCAACTTGCTTGCTATGGGACAGGTATTTTCTGAGGCTGTCCTTGACCCTGAGAGTACTGCAAAATAAAGAATCAGGGAGTTTGAGGTTCTCAGTTGCTCTGCATTTACCATGTAGCATTATCCTTTGGGAGGGAGAAGAACAAAGATTATGATAGAGTGAACCTGGAGAAGTGGTTGAATCCATAAGGAAGTATCCTGGTAGTTCCTTACATGAAACATTGTTCAATACCCCCAGCATCACCCAATTCTCTCAGAAAGTTCTAATGTGAGCTTCCATGCCCTCTTTCTTCCTCTTTCCCTTGTGACAGAATGGGCTTTATCCTGGGGATTCTGGAAGCCTTTTGGCAGAGCTCTGACTCATAAACAAAATCTAGTTTGTGCCTATTTAACACATAATTCCCATCAAATTTCCCTTGTATTTCGGCTTGAGTAGGGATTTTACATTAAGGTTGAGTAGCTGACTGGGTGATCCCAGTAAGTTCCTTGGCTATTTGGGCAGAGTTAATAACATCTTACCTGAAGCCAGGGGACAGGACTTCATGACTCATTGAGGTCCCTTTCAGGTTTCCATTGTTAATTTGACTTTTCCAACTGCAGGTTTTAGTGAATGTAATTGTGTTCTATACTTATACATACTATCTTCTCTTTCCATGGTAAATTTCTTGTGATATCTTCTATACTTTGTTGTGCCTGGATCTTTTTGGAGAGCTGGCTACTTGCCTCTTCCAGGTCACTTCCCCATCAGTGTCAGGAAAGTGCATCACCTCAGTCCGTCTCAAGGGTTCTGGAGATGAGAACCAGGATATGAGTAAAGAAAGCACCAAAAGTTACCAGTCTTAGGAAAAATATTTAGTAGCAACTATTTTAATTCAGTCCATCGCTTTAGCATATCCATTCCCTACAGTATATTGTTTTGCAGTAATTCATTCTGTCCAATTTCAGATAATGAATAATCACTATTATATCAGGTATTGCTCTAGTGGTTTCCTCCAAGGAGCCTAGGGTGACTTACCACATCTTGGAATTCTTTTCCAGGCCCCACATCTGAAGGATAAGGAGGAGCCAGGTGGAAGAAGAGGACAGGAGTAAGAGTGACTCTTTCAGATGGGGAGGCTCTGAGGAGAGGTGCTTTGTCAAGGTCAGAGAGTTAGCTTCAGGGCCAGAGCCAGGCTCTAGGCACTCATGGTCCTATGCATCAGGTTACTGTGTTTATTTTCCAATCTCTGCTAAATTCATCTTGTCTTTTCTGCTTACTACAAGGTGGTCTCTTATCCCCTACAGAAAGCCAAAGAGTTCAGTTTTCTCCATGCTTGGTGCCTAGTTAGCTCAGTGTCAGAGCCCTCGCTAGGTCTCGAACCAGGATCCTCTGGCTCACCTTGCCAGGAATGCCAGTGACCAGATTGATGTTGGGGTGTGGCTTGCATTTTAGGCTGCAGGATGTGGACTGAATCCATTAGCTCTTTCACTGGAGATCACCCATATGAGTTGGATTAGGAGTCAACCTGCCTCAAGGTGGGGTTGTAGACCAAAGATATCTGGAGGCCCTTTTCTAAGTGTGCTGGTATCTTACATTTGTTCCTCCAGTTTGCTCTCCATCCTTCTTCACCCTGATTTATGCCTTGGAAGACTGAATTGTAATGGACTGTATCAATAGGCTCCCTTTCCCAGCTCCCCCAGGCCTCTGGCTGTTAGAGTTCCACCAGAGGGAAGCATCAGCCGATCAGAGAAGGGAGGGGAGTGAAGTCAGAGTAGTTATTCTTCCAGCTCCTTCCCTATGGGGTCACTATCTACTCTTTCCCAGAACTGAAGCTCTCACGTAGCCCTCTCCATATAGCCATCACCATCTCTGGGTTCCAGTAACTTCTCTCCTCTTGCCTCCTTACAGCTAGAGGTCATCATGGAGCTCCTGTGTTACCAGTCCTGGGGTACTGTCATTGTAGCTTCCACTGAGCTACTTTTACAAACAGAAATGCTTGATGGCATTCATTGAGTACTTATTATGCTCTAAGCACCTTTCAAAGCTCTTTACATGGACTATTGAATTTAATTCTTAAACAATCTTCTGAGTAGATACTAATAATGTCCCCAATTTACAAAGGAAGGAACCGAGACACAGAAAAGTTTAGTAAATTTCCCAGGGTCACATAGCTAGTATGTGGTGGACCCTGGTTCCAAACATGAATAGTCACATACCAGAACCCAAATTCCCACTGGTTACCAATGTGGTCCCTGGACCAACCAAATCAGCATCATCAGGGAACCTGTTAGAAATCAAATTCTCAACCCGACCTCAGACATACTGATTCAGAGACTCTAGGGGTGAGTCCTGCAATCTATTCTTCAGGTGATTTTGATGCTCACTCACGTTTGAGAACCACTGCTCCACACTGAACCTTCACATGTGGTACATGTATCTAAACACTCATCACTTTCTTTGAGAGAAATTCACTCTTTTTTTTTTTTTCTTTCTGTACCCACTGTGACTCACATGGCTGAACTAGCATGGCTAACTTCCATTCTCCAGCCTATCCTAAGCTGCCTTAAATACCATGCATTGCCCGTGGTTTAGGCAGTTTCTATCTTCTGTATTTTGGTTATTCTGATAAGCCAGAAGCTCAGGTTCCCCTCAAGGTTGGTTTCTCAGGGCTGTGTGCCTATTTGCTCTGGCTTTGTCTTTCACTGATCTCCTTTTTCCAAGCCTCAGCTCTCTAATTGTGAACACAACAGTGATAAGTAATGGGAAGACATGAACCAAACCTGCTCATAGTTAGTTTCGTTTGGTCTCAGAGAGGCCAGCATTTAAAAATCAAGACATTTCTGATCAGAAGATAACGTCATGGGACACTGGCCACCTCTTAGAGAAGGTGCCCATCCTCTCTGCCATAGTCCCCTGCTTACCCGTGGTGGGTGTCATCACCTATATTCACACACGCCACTGGTTCATGTCACCAGCTGGGTCCCCTTGGACATGCCTTTTTGATCCTTGGGCTCCACTGTATTGAACCTAGTCCCTTCTTTTTCTATAGATGGGAATCCAAGGCCAGAGAGGGTAAAGGCTGACTCAAGGATGCACAATGAGTTAGTGGCAAGCTGGGACCAGAAATAAGAGCTGTTGGATCCAAGCATGACCCTAAGTGGGATGACTTTGAATGGAAAATATTTTGGGCAGGGGCTGTCATTGCTGGCCCTACAGCTCAGGATCTTGACCTTGGAGTAACACTGCCTCTCCTAAGTCTGTGTTAAAATTTGGAAGGCAGCTTCCTCTAGGCTTGATTCCATGTTCTTTTAATTTCTAACACAATGACCTTGAAATAAGAGTTACATATTCTTTCCTCAAAAGATTGGTGTAAAGGTCAAGTGAAAAAAGTTAAAGTGCACTTAGCACAGAACCTGGTTAACATGGTAACTGTTGTTTTGTTTGTGGTGGTGAGTATTGATCAGGATTGCTACATGCTCACCTGTTTTGAGTGAATTCAGAAAATCAGACCTGGTTTGTGTGTTAAAGTTAAGCCCAAAGGGGTCTGAGGCCACATATGGGCCCCGTTCATCTGGGAAGACACCTAGGGGAAACTGGACTCAGAAATCCTGCCTATTGCCAACTCTGACAGCATGGAAGCCCTGACTTCTGTCATTTGCTGACATCAAGGACCTGGGGGGAAGCCACTTAAACTCTGAGCCCTAGTCTTCTCTACTGGGACGTTTGTCCACCCATCCATCCATTTATCCATTTAATTAGTTGCTCCTTCAACAAGTATTTACTGAGAATGAACTATGTGCCTGCCCCATGTCATGCAGTATGATAAACCCTGGAGATGCAACCAAGTAAGAAACAGTCCTTGCTTTTGAGGAGTTTATGCTTTAGTAGGGGAGTCAGACAAGATACCAGCCATTATAAGGGTATTGTGGAGACTGAAGGAGGGGTGCCAAGGGAGCATCTATAGAAGGGTGCTGTTGGGATGCCTGGGTGGCTCAGTCATTAAGCGTCTGCCTTCGGCTCAGGTCATGATCCCAGCGTCCTGGGATCGAGCCCCGCATGGGGCTCCCTGCTCAGCGGAGAGCCTGTGTCTCCCTCTGCCTGCCGTTCCCCCTGCTTGTGCTCTCTCTCTGGCAAATAAATGAATAAAATCTTTAAAAGCAAAAAAAAAAAAAAAAGGAAGAGTGCTGTTGGGGGAAAAAGGACAAGACTTGTAATTTAAAATAAGACTTCACCATTTGCTAAGAACTGCAACGCAGGAAAATGAGAGGCAAAGTCATGCTCCTGAAGGCTGTATGCTTCAGTTCCCTCTGTTCCTTAACATTTCTTAGCACAGCAAAACCATAAGTTTTCTTTTATACAGAGATGAAGGCCAAGCCTTCCCCTCAGTTATCTTGCAGTTGCACAGGAGAGGAATTTCATGACATTCACTGAGGGAAGGGACTATGGCACTCATGGAGGGGAAGTCCAATGATTCTTTCTTTTTTAAAATTTTATTTATTTATGTGAGAGAGTGACAGAGAGACCATGAGTGGGAGGAGGGACAGAGGGAGAGGGAGAAGCAGACTCCCCGCTGAGTGGGGAGCTCACCAGGGGGCTTGATCCCAAGACCCTGAGATCATGACTTGAGCTGAAATCAGATGCTTAACTGACTGAGCCACCCAGGTGCCCCAATCTCATGACTCTTAATAAGAGATCTTGGGACCCTCTGATTAGTAACCTTAAAAAGCTGTCCTTAAAAGGAATCTTATAAAGCATTAAGGACCTATCATTCTGTGGAGATTTATCTTTCTCTGACAGGCAGATTGCATGTTCTGTGACCAATTTCTTTAGGTCTTTAGGACTTGCTATAGGGAATGATATCTGAGTCTGTTACTGGAGTTGTCCAGGTGTGGGTTGGGCAGGAATGTGTCAGTAGACAGAGAGGAGCTGGTGATTCTAGGCAGAGGAATAACAGGTAACAAGGCCAGGGCACAACGCATCAGGGGACACAGGAAGGGCAGTAGGACTGGAGCAGCATTTGAGGAGGAACCCGAGGAGTATACAGGGCTCATACCATGGCAGAGAGTAGAGAACTGTAACTCTTGGTAACAAATTTGGACTTTAACTGTAAGGACTCTGGTAGCACCAGCTTCTGCTTAGGCCTCATGAACAAAGTGTTTGCTAACAGCTAACCCAGTTTTCCTGGGCTCTGGAGTGCTCGGCCTCCTCTGAGATAAAGCAGGGCAGAACAGGACATTCATGTGGGGGAACATCTGAGAGCCAGCCTAGAGTGGGGCCAGAGTCAAGCATGGACAGGTGGCAAAATGTGCCCTGGGGGCTCTCTGGGATGGAGCTGCCTGGTGTGGGATGAGAATGGGCCTCCAGGACTGACTTCCAACTGCTCCATCATGGTTATTCAGCCCTTTTCTTTGCATAGCTCGCCCAGACACCTTGTCAAGGAAATCATTCATTCATTTATTTGCTCATTCATTCATACCTTCAATGACTATTTATTGAACACTCACTCAGTGTCAGGCACAGTTCTATAAACTGGGATTACAGAGCACCTGATGGTGCCTGCATTTATAGAGCTTTCATTGTATGGGGAAGATAGACATAAACAAATATCCAAACTATTATTAGGCACCAATAAAAGTTCTGAAGAAAAATAAAGCGAGTAAGGGAATAGAATGTGATGGAGGTGGGGTATTTGCAGAAAGGGTAACCTGGAGAGGACACTCTGCAAAAGTGAGATTTGAATAAAAACTTAAATGAGGTGAATGAGGGAATCATCAAATATATGGACAAAACAGCTGGTGCAAAGTTCCTAGGTGGGCGCAAGTTTTGGGTGTACAAGCAGTAGAATGAAGTCCAGGCTGACAGAGATAAAATAGCAGGAGGGGGTTGGAAAGGTTGCAGGTCCTTATAGGTATGAAGGGGATGGAAAATTTGGGGATAAAAGTTTAGAACCCAGAACACTGAGGGGATGTCAGTTGGACTCTGGGCTTTCCTACTTCTCCTACAGCACATGGCCTTCCTTTGATTCTAGATACTACCTTTCTCAGGCTTCAGAGACCAAATGGTCTCTCAATTTTGTCCTCTTCCTCTTTCTTATCATTATTGCTTTTTCCTGCTTCAACTTTATTAGTAATGAAGGTGACGTTTTGTTCTGCTCTCTCTCAATTCTTTTCTTGTTCTTTTCTTTATTGAAGTATAGTTGACATACAACATAGTAATTCAGCAAGTCATACATCATACTATGCTCGCAAGTGTAGCTAGCATATATCATCATGCAATGCTATTACAATATCTTTGATTATATTCCTTTTTCTGTACCTTTCATCCCCATAACTTATTCATTCCATACCTGGAAGCCTCTACTTCCCACTCCCCTTCACCCATTTTGTCTATTCTCCCACTCTCCTCCCCTCTGGCAGCTACCAGTTTGTTCTCTGTGTTTAGGAGTTTGTTTCTGCTTTTTTTTTGTTTGTTTGTTCACTTGTTTGTTTGTTTTTATTCCACATATAAGTGAAATCACATAGTATTTGTCTTTCTCTATCTGACTTATTTTATGTAGCATGATGCCCTCTGGTCCATTCACATATCAATGGCAAGATCTCATTCCTTTTTATGGATGAGCAATATTCCACTGTGTATACACACACACACACACACACACACATATACACACACATATATATACAATGAATATACATATTCATTAATCTAGGGATGGACACTTGGGTTGTTTCCATATCTTGGCTATTGTAAATAATGCTGCAATAAATATAGGAGTACATATATCTTTTCAAATTAGTGTTTTTGTTTTCTTTGGGTAAATACCCAGTAGTAGAATTGCTGGATCATTTTGTATTTCTATTTTTAATTTTTTGAGAAGCTTCCATGCTGTTTTCCACTATACTTGTTACATTCCCACCAGCAGTGCATGAGGGTTCCCTTTTCTCCACATCCTCATCCACACTTGTTATTTCTTATCTTTTTGATACTAACCATTCTGACAGGTGTAAGGTGGTACCTCACTGTGGTTTTGATTTGCATTTCCCTAATGACCACTGATGTTGAACATCTTTTCATGTGTCTATTGGCCATCTGGATGTCTTCTTTAGAGAAATGTCTATTCAAGTCCTCTGCCCATTTTTAAATTGGATTAATTGTTTTTTTGTTTTGCTTTGGTGTTGAGCTGTACAAGTTCTTTATATATTTTGGATATTAACTCCTTATTGTCTATATCATTTGCAAATATATTCTCTTATTCATTGCCTTTTCATTTTGTTGATGGTTTCCTTTACTATACAAAGGCTTTTTATTTTGGTGTGATCCCAATAATTTATTTTTGCTTTTGTTTCCTTTGCTTGAAAAAACACATCTAGTAAAATGTTCCTAAGGTTGATACCAAAGATACTATTTATGTTTTCTTCTAGGACTTTTCGAATTTCAGGTCTCACATCTAAGTCTTTAATCCATTTTGAGTTTCTTTTTGTGTATGATGCAAGAAAGAGGTCCAGATTCATTCTTTTGCCTGTAGCTGACCAGCTTTCCCAGCACCATTCCTTGAAGGGACTGTCTTTTCCTTGTATATTCTTACTTCCTCTGTTGTAGATTAATTGACCTTATAAGCATGGGTTTATTTCTGGGCCCTCTGTTCTGTTCCATTGATCTTTGTGTCTATTTTTTGTGCCAGTACCATACAGTTTTGATTACAATAGTTTTGTCTTTCCTATCATTGTTAAAATGTACTTTCTTCCTCCTTTCAGGAATGAAGAGACATGATGAGTGAGTTTACACTAAGGTGTTAATTTAGACAAGTAAATGCTTTATATAACTTATATAGCTTTTACATAACATAAAACATACTATCTTAACATTTTTAAGTGTACAGCTCAGTAGTTTCAAGTACATTCACATTACTGTGCAAACGTCACTACCATTCGTCTCTGGAACTCTTTCATCTTGCAAAACTGACTCTATACCCATTACACAATAACTCACCATGTTCCCCTCCCCCTCCAACCCCTGGCAACCACCATTCTACTTTCTGTCTCTATGATTTTGACTACTCTAAGTATCACCCTATATAGGTGGAATGATACAGTATTTGTCTTTTTGTGACTGGCTTCTTTCATTTAGCATAAAGTCCTCAAGTTCATCCATGTTATAATAATTGTCAGCATTTCCTTTCTTTTTAAGACTGAATATTCCATTTTATGTATAGATCACATTTTGCTTATCCATTCATTCATTGATGGACACTTGGGTTGCTTCTACATTTTAGCTTTATGAATAATGGATGTACAAATATCTGTTCAAGACTCCACTTTCAATTCTTTTGACTACGTATCTAGAAGTAGAGTTGCTGGATCATATGGTAATTCTATTTTTAATTTTTTTGAGGAAATGCCATACCCTTTTCCATAGTGGCTACATCATTTTACATTCCCACTAACAGTGCACAAGGGCTCCAATTTCTCCACATCCTTGCCAACACTTGTTATTTTCTTTTTCTTTCCTTCTTTCTAAAAAATATTAGCCATCCTACTGAATGTGAGGTAGTATCTCATTGTTCTTTCAATTTCCATTTCATTAATAATTGGTTCTATTTGGTTTTGCTTCATATATTTTGCATATCTTTTATTAGATGAATATGCATTTGCAATTATGTTCTTTTCATGAATTGATCTTAATCATTATGAAAATATCCTCTTTTCCTGATATTATTGGCTCATATCTATTTTGTCTTATATTAATATAGCTACTTTAGTTTTCCTTTCATTAGAGTTAACATAGTATGCCATATTTCATCCTTTTACTTTTTTATGCTAAAAGTAAGTTTCAAATAGGGTGGAATATGTCTGTGTTTAAATCTAATATGACAACCTTTGCTTTTTAATTGAGGTTTTTAGACCATTTATATTTAATGTAATTATTGATGCTATTGGGTTCAAATCTACCATCTTGCTATTTGTTTCTATATCATTTATCTGTACTTTGTTACCTTCACCCTTTTTTTCAACTTTTTTTTGGGGGGGGTAATACATGAGTATTTTTTATGATTTCATTTTATATCCTTTCCTGGTTTACTGTCTATAACATTTTGTGCTTTTATAAAATGGCTGCTTTAAACTTTGTAGTATATATATTTAATTTAACACAGTCTATCTTCAAGTAAAATTACAGCACTTCACATATATTATAAGAATCTTGTAAGAGTATACTTCCATTTTTCCCCTCCTGGCCTTTGTGCTACTGCTACCATACATTTTATTTCTACATATGTTATAAATACCATAAGACATTGGTTTTTTTTTATTTAAACAGTGATCTTTTAAAGACATTTAAATGATAATAAAAAAGGGTTTTTTTATATTTACCCATTTTCAGAGCACTTCATTCTTGACATAGATCCAAATTTCTCTCTGATGTCATTTTCCTTCTGCCCAAAGAATGTCCTTTAACATTTCTTAGAGTGTGGGCCTGAGGATGATGAAATCTTTCAGCTTTTGTAAGACTCAAAAAGTGTTTATGTTGCCTTTATTTATTTATTTTTAAAACTTTATTTATTTGAGAGAGTGAGTGAGTGAGAGAGAGAGAGAGAGAGAGCATGAACTGGGAGAGGGAGAGGGAGAGGGAGAGGGAGAAGCAGACTCCCTGGCTGAGCAGGGAGCCCGATGTGGGACTCGATCCCAGGACCCTGGGACCATGACCTGAGCTGAAGGCAGACCCTTAACTGACTGAGCCACCCAGGCACCCCATATGTTGTCTTTATTTTTAAGGATATTTCACTGGGTATAGAATTATAAGTTGAGAGTTTTTCTTTTTTCTTTCCAGCACTTTAAAGACGTTGCTGTCCTGTCTTCTGGGCTGTGTTGTTACTTATAAGTTGGTTGTCATTATTTTCTTTGTTCTGTATATAGCATCTCTTTTCCTCCTTCTGGCTGTTTTTAAGATTTTCTATTTATCAGTGGTTTTAAGCAGTTTGATTATGATGTAACTTTTTAAAAAATTTATTTTTAAATATTTTATTTATTTATGAGAGAGAGAGAGAGAGCACGAGAAAGAGCACGAGTGGGTGAGTGGGGGGGGGGGAGGGAAAAGCGGACTCCCCACTGAGCATGGAGCCTGATGCAGGGCTCAATCCCAGCACCCCAGGATCATGAGCTGAAGGCAGATGCTTAACTGACTGAGCCACTCAGGTGCCCTGATTATGATGTAACTTGGTGTAATTTTTTCTGCTTCATATTTCTTTTCCTCAGGGTTTGGTGAGTTTCTTGGATCTGCAAATTTATGGTTTTTATTATTCGGAATTTTTCAGCCGTCATTCCAATATTCTTTAACTATTTTTCTGCTTCCTCTTTCTTTGGGTGCTACAATTACATGTGCCCCAGGACACCTGAAGTTGTCCCACAGCTCAATGATGCTCTGTTTAACTTTTTTTATTATTCAAATATAATTAACGTGCAGTGTTATATTAATTTCAGGTGTGCCATATAGTGGTTCACCAATTTCATGCATTTCTCAGTGCTCACCAAGATAAGTGTACTCTTTGTTCCCCTCACCTATTTCACCAATCTTCCCATCCACTTCCCCTTTGGTAACTGTCAGTTTGTTCTTTATAGTTAAGAGTCTGTTGTTGTTGTTGTTGTTCTCTTTTTTCCCTTTGTTTGTTCATTTGTTTTGTTTCTTAAATTCAACATATGAGTGAAATCATATGGTATTTGTCTTTCTCTGACTGTCTTATTCCATTTACCATTATACTCTCTAGGTCCATACATATTGCTGAAAATGGTAAGATTTCGTTCTGTTTAACCACTTTTCAGTCTTTTTTTCTCTTTATGTTTTATTTTAGATAGTTTTTATTGCCTTCTGTCAGATTCACTAATACTTTCTTCTGTAATGCTTAATCTGCTATTAACCTAATCCAGTATATTCTTCATCACATATAATTTTTATGTCTAGAAGTTCAGTTTGGGTCATTTTTCTATCTTTCATGTCTCTACTTATTAGGTTTAATTTTTCATCTAGTTACTTGAACATATGAAATAGTTCCAATAACAATTTTAATGACCTTGTCTACCAATTCTGTCATCTGTCTTCTTTCTGGGTTGATATCATGAGATTGGCTTTTTTCTTCATTATAGGTAGTATTTTCTCAATTCTTTGGTAAGTCTGATAATTTTTGACTGAATGGCAAACACTGTGCAATCCAGACCTTGGGATATTGTTGGGTACTGGATATTTTTTGATATATTGTATTTCTAGGCTTTGTTCTGGGATGCAGTTAAGTTACTTGAACAGTTTAACCCTTTCAGGTCTTGCTTTTAAGCTTTGTTTGGTGGGATTAAAACAGTCTTTAGGGCTAATTTCCACCACTAAGGGAAAAATAACCTTTTCTGCATATTCATGAATTATGAAGTTTTCTACTCTGGCTTAAGGGGTCAAGAAGTATTCCTGTCCCTCTGTGAGAACAATAAATCGTCCCTCTGTCTTCTCAGTAGTTCTTTTCCTGGCATCAGGTAGTTTCTTCACATGCATGGTTTGATCCACCTCAGCTGAAGGCTTGAGGGGGATTCTCTCCAGGTCTCCAAAGCCCCACCTTCCCCCCAGCCCCATAGTCTTCTACCCTCCAGTATTTTGCCTTGCCAACTCTCACTGCCCTGCTATCTCCAGAGTCCCACCTCCATCTCTTCAACTAAGACAGATTTCTAGCTTGGTTTCCACTCCCTACACTGTAGCCTGGATACTCACACTAGGCAACAAGCTGGGCCATTGTAGGATTCGTCTTTTTTGTTTGCCATCTCAGGGTACAGTTTTTCATTGTCTGATGTTCCATGTCTTGAAAATTATTATTTCTTATGTTTTGCCTGGCTTTTTAACTGATCATGGGCATTGCCTGGGAGTGCTTTTAAAAATCCAGATTCCTGGAATCTCTCATTGACCAATTTGAGGCCACCTTTGGAGTAGTGGCCAAATATATACCAGATGGCTGACATTGTTTTCTTTCTAACTGGAATGCCAGTATTTCCTGTGCAAACTTGCATCAGAATCTCTGATTAAAGGAGTCAGTCACTTCTGCTCAGGATCTGGGTAGAAATACATTTATTTGGAGTAAATGGGTTTGCTAGAACTAGATAGAAAGTGTCTGGAGGAGTCCATAGAAACCAGATGAGAATTTGGTTGGTGTGGCTATGGTCTTGACAAACAACTTGTGATTTTCTTTCTGATGTATGACTGTAGCTCACTTTTCTTCAGGGATCAGCTTAATGGCCAGGTGATGGGGCCTGAGGCTCTGTGAGGTTCAACTCTGAGGTTCAGACCAGGTATGCTATATGGGCTGAATCTGTCAGTCAGCTTCCCTGAGCCACAGTATCATTACCTGCATTTCTGGCCTTGCATTATTTGGTGTGAAGAGATTTGGGAAAATATCTAACAGATATACTTGAATCTGTACTTGAAACCACTTGTAGTCTGTACAGATGGAATTATGGGTGCTTAGTAAATCCATTCTGTATTTGAAAGATATTTTCTCCTCCTAGAAATCTCAGGAGATCAAGAGATAAGACACTTCTTGATAAAGACATTTGGAGTACCATTCAACCCTCATAGGAGTGTTAAGTATTATTAAGATTCTGATAATTATTTTTCTCAGTTTTGTCTTTCTTCTTGCTGTCTCTCTACCCTTTCAAGGGGAATGAAAGTTCTCTGATTACATGGTGGGGAAAAAAGTCTCCTTCACTCCACTTTCATAATATATTTATGAAGGGCAACATCGACCCAATGAAGTGTAAGGATACTGTAACCAACACATCTTTATTGAGCCCCAGCTCTATGCCAAGTATTAAAGGAGAAACAATAACACATAGGATCTGGTTCCTGGTCTGAAGGAATTTACTTCTTAGTTGTAGAAGCAACACCTACAATTGTGAGACCATTTTTCAACAAAATAACACAGAATGTAACCTACTGCTTTAGACTAGCAGACGTCATATGAGCTCAGAATAGGAGTAGAAGAGACCAGGTGTAAGGAGCTGGAAAAAATGACTGACTTTTCATGATGGCTATGTTCCTGAAGATAGCAATTGCATAATACTCAGAAAGCTCCAAGGAAGGGGGGCAGAATAGAGCCTAGAGAGCGGACAATGTGGAGGGGGAGGACCAGAGTCAGGCAGGCAGAAGAACAGAATGTTAAGAGTAGCCAAAGCTACTGTGTCTTGTGCCAGAGAAGAGCCCAGAGGACATCCAAAAATAGCATAAGGGCATAGATTCAGATTGCCACAGATGGAAGTTTCATACTCCTTTACCACACATTAGAATTTCCTGCAAATATTTACATACTCAGCATCTTTCAGTCATCACAGTAGGCTCATGAAAGAAGCAGGACACATAATTGTTGTCATTTGACAGAAAAAGAAAGAGAGTGTAAGAAAGTTTAAATTGCTTTTGCATAGTGACCTGAATAGGACAAGAAAGAACCAAAACCAAAACCCATAGATGTTCTATCTGTACAACTTCAGCCTGATACCCACTGCCTCCATGGATGACCCAGCCTGGGGTGGGGAGTCATGAACCCAGCTCAGATCCTACAGGGATGATTTGACCCAAATATGAAACTAAAGCTTAGTCCAACTCTGGGTGAGGTGTGGGTGTGAGGACATTGGCTGTGTCTTTCTGCACATATGCCCATACAGGGAAGTGGAGAAGGAAGCCAAGTGCTTGGTGACCACTTTCAAGTCAAAGGAGAGAAAAGGCTCCTGTTGCCTTGGGGAGGGAAAAGGGAGGAAATGTGGGGGGGGGGGGAGTCTGCTTTTTAAACCCATTAAGGTGGAAGAGCCAGGAGTCAAACATCCAATTAACCTGACATCTCTTGCAGCCAAAATATCTGAGGATATAAGAAGAGAATTTAATATGTGGAGGCTTGGGAGAAAAGTGACTAATAGCTGGAAAACAGCCCCAGTTTATTTAAAAAATAGGTCAGGCCCAACAAATCCAATAGACTCCTTCCCAGCAGTTACTGATCCAGGAGACAGAGGGAGTGCCGTGTGGGTGCAATGCCATTTTGATTTAAAGCAGGCACAGCTGTTGTACCACAAAGAGACAGCCAAGGGCTGACGGGAAGCACCCAGACACAGTGCACAGCTGCCGAGGACTGCCCTTCGAGTTGAGGCACATCATGACCCTGGCAATGACAGCAAGTTAGGGACTGGCCCAAGGTCACCTAGCCTAAAGGTGGCACAGCTACACTCAATCCAAGCTCTTTCACTGTGGGAGCTAAGGTGCTTTCTGTGAATTGTGGCTGCCTCTGGTCCAGGTGTCCTTGGCCCAGCCCTGACATTGTCTGGGGTATCACAGTAGCACCAAGGCTATTCCAGGCTGGCCCTGGGGACTGCATTAGGGGTCAGAGAGTGATGGAGAAGGCAGGTAGCTGTCCTCAGCTCTGGACCAGGATTTCATAGGCATCACTGCGGGGAGCTTGTTAAATGTGCAGCTTGTTGGGTCTCACCCCACAGGCTCTGACTCCATTGGTCTGGGGTGGGGCCTGAGACCCATCCCAAGGTGGCTGATGCAGATTTTAATAGAGAAACACTGTCCTAAATCAGAGTCCCACAGATAGTTTCCTCAGAACATTAATTTCTAGAGATGTTTATAGAGCTCTCAGAAGAAAAGGATGTCGCAGCCATAAATTTGGTAGCAAAAGACACCCTAACTCCCTCTTGCAGATTCACAATTTGTTTTAGCAAATTAAAGGTTTAAAAGTATTGCAATTAAGAAACCTCTTCGCATTTTTCAGTATATACATATATCAGATCATTATGTTGTACCTTAAACTTATACATTATATGTCAATTATACTTCAGTAAATCTGGGGAAAAAAATGAAAAATCTCTTTAGCTTACTTGTCCAAACTTACTTGACCATGGAACCCCTTTTCTAGGAATCTCTATTCTGTAGAATACAATGTGGAAAAATGTAACACTAGACCAGTGGAGCTCAAACTCTGTGATACATCAGAATCACATGGAGGCTTGTTGGAACAGATTGCTAAACCCTACCACAGAGATTATGATTCAGTGGTTTCTGGTAAAGGCTGAGAATTTGCATTTCTTTCAAGCTCCAAGGAGATGCTGATGCTGGTGGTCTGAGGACTAGACATTGAGAACCACTGTCTTAGATCCCTTGGTAAGCCCTGGCTCAGGCAAGTGTTCTGCCAGGCCTCCTGGCAACATTCCCCAGGGCAAAGCATTCACCAGTAGGAAAGTGGGGGCTGAGAAAAGTGGGTGGCAGGATCGGAGGGGAGAAGATTCCAGGGAGGACAGCCTTGGAGGGAACTTGAGTCTAAAGTAATAAAGCATGTGAAGATTGGTTCTGCCAAGATGTCAGTCATAATCAGGGACACTGTAGAACAGGATGATCCCAGTGGGTGACAGCAGTTGACACTCTCTGACATGCATCAGTGCTTGGCCCTGCCCCAGGGGGGTCTAGAAAGAGTCTATGACTTTAAAGAGCCAACTCTAGTGAGGGACATGAGAGTGACTGTTGACAAATATACAGGCCAAGGTGCCCTGGAGGCCATGTACAGGAAGACATCACAGTCTTGTGGGACCAGCAGCATCTAGATGCTTCCCCCCATCCTCCAGATTCACAGGTTTCTGACTCCCAGGGTGAGAAACCATGAGCTGGGGCTATTTAGTATAGCACTTTTTGGTGGGGAGGCTGACTTTGACGTTGCTTTGCTGGGACTCATCTTCAGCCCAGATGATAGGAAACATGGCTGCAGAAGAGTAGATGTGAGGGTGGAAACAGGGTTGTCTTTGGCCAAAGGCAGACATGAAAGCTATATATTTTTGTTGTGATCTTGGACAATAGGAGAGGTCCATATGCCCAGCAGAGCCCTGTTGCCTGACATTCTACCATTAGAATTTTCTCCTTTCAGTTAAAGCTCTGGTCCCTATCTAAAGGCAGACAGATGGTGCTAGAAGAGCTCACCCTAGGTGATTACCAATGACATGGACCACAAGATCATAGTCTTGTGAGTAAAAATCAGGATGAAGAAATAGCGTGATGAGTGTCTGAGGGTGAACCTGGGACAGGGGCCAGTGTGAACATGGGCTAGAAGAAGGTGGGAGAGAGACAAAGTCGTCTGGAAAAAAAGATGTGGTGAGACCTGGCGAGGGGGTCACCTCTCCTCCCACACTCTCCTCTACCCACCTTGCAGTGACCCACCCTTTGCAGTCCCCTTTCTGTTCCCTCCATAGGACCTCAGGCCAGGCAGGCTGCTGCTGAGGACAGACGACTCAGGTTAGAAAAAGCTCTCTTGACATTTGGAAAACAGAGCAGGATTTGGCTCCTCCAGTGGAGCCTCTTGTTCTCAGGAAAATCATTTTTACAGCTTGGGCTGGTGCCAGTAAGAGCCATTTATAGCCCAATGGGCTTGGGTTAGCTTCAGCTGCCTGGTGCAGAAAGTGCTGGCTTCTCTCTGCCCCCTGCTGCCCAGCTTTCCCCATCATATCTCCTTTACCTCCACTCTCCTTCCTCAAAACCTCTTTTCCCTCTCCCCCACCACTCCTTCTCTATTTTCTTAGAGGCTCCAGTTCTGGATTTGCCTGTGTGACCCTAGACACATTCCTTTTCTTATGTGGGCTTCAGTTCCTCTTTCTATAAAATGGAGCTTTCTGTTTGTTCCCCTTTGAACTCAGTTACTTTGGAGAGGTACCTACCTCTGCCTACCTTCACATTTTCTTCTTTTTAGTCATTGCCTGTTGACCCCTTTTTCTGCAGGACTGGACTTCCTGTCTTGGTCAGCTTTGCCACCTATTTCTGAGCACAGGGCTCCTAGCAGTAGCTCAGTTAAGCTTGGTGTGACTGAACTGAGCTAACCACAGCATCCGTGTCAAGAGCATGACTTTGGTGTCCAACAGATAGCACTTTAGGTCCTGGCTCCATTACTTGTGAGCTCTGACTAAAATTTTTGAGCATCAGTTTCTTTGTAAATTTCAGTGCCTCATTGAGTTATTAGGAGGATTTTATGAGATGGTGTTTGTCAAGTGCTTAGCACAGTGCCTAGCATTAGGGATCAATCAATGTTAGGGATCAATCATCAACAGCATTATCACCTATCATCTACCCTTATTTTCAGATGGAAGTGAGTTAGATTAAAAAAAATGCTCTCCCTGAACTCCCATCCTTGCCCCTCCACCCCTTCAAGGGCCAGCTCAAACACCACTTCTTCAGGAAGCCGTCCTCCTTTTGGTCTCCAGCTTTGGTGCTTCCTCCAGCTTTGGTGTTTCCACAACCCTTCAGCTTATCTCAGCATTTAGTGGGACTTGGGCCCATTCACCCCAGCAGAATGGGGTGGACTAGGAAGATCATAGATGATTTACTGGGGAGAAAAACTGCTGAAATGCCTTGGGAAAGGCCAGGCCTAGAGGGAGGTTACAGTGTCTAAAGAGTCCCAATCAGCAGTTGGCACTAAGAGCAGAAAACAAAGTCAGAAATCCTGACAGTGACAGGTGAGTCTCAAAAGACCAGGAAAGCAGGCAACATGCTATTCTGCAAATAGTGGTACCCTGAACCTGAGGCCCTTGGGGGAGGTGGGAGAGCAAGGCAGGGCTTCTGTATGCATTGCAGCACCAAGCATCCCACTGCATCAAGGATGGTACTTGAGAGTAATGTGAGCACAAGTCTCATGCTGCAGTGCTAGAGGGGTTAAAACATCTGGTGGGAAAGAACTTGGGCACAGGGAGAAGATCAGAGCTGTGACAGCCACAGCTATGGGAGACTGAGGAGCTGAGGTCGGGAGTCAGTCTGGCCTCCATCTCCCACTGTGATTCCCAACCCTTGTCTGCCCTCTCAGCCAATGTAGACAAGATGAGTCGAAGTTTGAAGGCTGCCTTCACCCAGAGCCTCTGGTTGACCTATGGAGGACTCAGGGCTTCTGACTTCCCAGATGAACCCACCATTGTCCTCCAAGACCCATCCCCTACATTGCTCGAGTCTTTCCAGGGCCATGGAGGGTAGGCAGATGTGGCAAAGGCTGGGTTTTCAGATACCGTCCAAAGGACCTTCCACTGTGGCTTAACCAACTTTGATAGCTTCCACAGAAACATCTGGATTCCTATACTAGTTCCTATATGCCCATATGGGGACCTAGAAGGTTTGTATACATCTTTGTTCTTCCACAGAACCTGCACAGTGCTTTGCCACAGCTGATATTCAGTAGGTATATATGGAATGAAAAGCAACACTCCAGGTAGCTGAATGCCTGGGGATCATGGGTCACTGCTGTTTCCCATCCCACTCCCAGCCTCCAGGGACAGGACACATTATCAGCTAATGGACAGAGTGCAAGTCCCCTCTGCAAGAGGCTGAGCCAGGATGACAGCCTTTGGGACCAGGGACTGGGCCACAGGTGCCTCTTTGTCCTCATGGTTTGACCTGCGGTTATTGAGGTGAATGCCCCCCCCAAATCCATTCACCTGCTTGCCTCATGAATGTAATGCATGGTGCATGGTGGACACTTTCCAAGTTGGCAATGGAGGAAAGAATCTCAGGAACCCTGTGGAAAAGGGAACCTCAGAATCAGAGCTAAGGGGTGCAGGAGGCCCTTGTACGTATGCTGCCCCGACCAGCTAGGAATTTTCCTCTCCTTAATACCTTTAAATAGAGTCAAGATTGGGGTCAGCTTCATGCATGGAGAATTCGTTAGCTCTAGAAGTAACTGCACAGCTTCCTAGCATGGCGTCCTTCTGGATAAGTGAGGCTAGCTACAGGTTGTCTTTGCTTTCGTGCTGTTGAGTGGCCACTGGATTGCAGCGCTTGTCTCGCACATCCTCAGAGGAAGGGCAGTCACAGAACTGGAGGGGTGAAGACACATCCTCCGAAGCCTCTCCCCCCACATCCCCTGTGCCTCCAAGGTCCTCAGAGAAGGAGGATTCTGGCTTCTCTCCCTGGCGCAGCCTCATTCCCCTCTACCTCCTTCCCTGGCGGTGTCTCCCAAGTGAGCCCCTTAGCCCCTCTCTGAGCAGATGGTTTCCCCCCAGAGGGCCAGCCTCGGCTTCTTTTCAGAGGTCTGGGATTGAGTTTCTTTTTTTTTGCCAATATTATTATGCTTTGCTCTTTTCAAAAGTAGTACATGTGAATGGCATACATTTTAGAAAGTATCAACAAGCACAGGAAAGGAAAGAATTAACTGTTTATCATCCAACACCCTGTCATAATTGTCGCCAATTCTGGTGACTTCCTTGAGTCTCCCCTCTTAACACAGGCATGAATAGGTTTTAATTTTAAAAATGTGATCACACTGTCTATTCTTCTCGCACTTGTTCTCCTCAACCCACAGTTTATCGTGATCATATTTCTTTTATTAAACACTCTGCCACAACATTACAAGCGGATGTATAGCATTCTGTTGTGTGGATGTACCATAGTTTATGTAATCAGTTTTGTTTCGTGGAACCTCTAGGTTGACTCCCATTTTGTGTTGTCTGCCATGACTCTTTCCTCAGGATGAATTCCAAAAGAAGTAATTACTGGGTTTAAGGATTTGTGCTTTCAAAGACTTTTAATGCATTTTTATCAAACTGCCTTCCAGAAAAATCCTCTCTAGAACTATATAAAAGTACTTCTTTCTCTACAGCCTTTACAAGTGCAGTGTTATCATAGTTGTGGGAGGAGTCAAGCTTATTTAATAATTAAAAATGATAACTTTTTTTAAATTTGAAGCTACCTGGTTTCTAGAGAGGCTAAATATTTTTGCCTCATGTTCATTTGTCATTTGTTTATTTTCATGTGAATTAACGGTAAGATCCTTTGTTCAATGCTAAATGAGGGATGCTTGCTTCCCTCTTATTGGTTTATAAAAGCTCTCTACATATTAAGGATATTCACTTTCATCCATCTATGTTAGAAAGGTACTTCTCATTTTATCATTTGCTTTTCAATTCTATTTATGATGTTTATTGACTGGGACTGTACTACTCTGCTTGCTAGACTCTTTTCTTTTTTTTTTTTTTAAAGATTTTATTTATTTATTTGAGAGAGAGAGAATGAGAGAGAGAAAGCACATGAGAGGCGGGAGGGTCAGAGGGAGAAGCAGACTCCCCGCCGAGCAGGGAGCCCGATGCGGGACTCGATCCCAGGACTCCAGGATCATGACCTGAGCCGAAGGCAGTTGCTTAACCAACTGAGCCACCCAGGCGCCCTCTAGACTCTTTTCTTATATGACTCAATGACATTTTAAACTTCACAAATCCAAGCGGAAATTCATTATTCCCCCCTCTCGCCTCACCTGCTCTTCCTGCTGACTTGCTTTTTTCTATTAATGTCACCACTGTTTTTCTGGTCACCGAGGCTTGAATTGTTGGGGTTATCTTGGGTTCCAACATTTCTCTTTTCCCCTATATCCCGTCAGTTGCCAGCCCACAGGCAATCTCTGTGAAGATTCAATTTCTGTCATTTCCCTGGCGGGCGGGCCCTCTAACACAATGGTAGTTCCGGTTCTCATTATTTCTTGACTGGACTTTGAAAATGGCCTCATAAGTTCATACCTTGCTTCCCCAACCCTAGTCCCTTGACTTGTCATTTCTCCTCCTTGCCCCTCCTGCACACCGCCACCACATTAATCTTCCTAAAGTAGAGCTTAAGCATGGAACTCTCTGGTAACAAACCACCAACTCCCCATTGTCTTGTATTTAATTACAACCTCTTAGCCTGGCCTTAATTTCCTTTCAATGGAATCTCCCACTATCTCGGCCAAGTTGCTCCTCACATAAGCTCACAGCTTTCTGCCCCTTTACCTTTTGCTCCAGCCATTTCCTCCTCCTAGAATCCCCTCCCACCATTTCCATCTACCAAAATCCATTCAGAAAGCTCCCCACCTACCCCACTGCCAGCTATCCCAAGCTTTTCTGATTCTTTAAAGTGAATTCTCTCTATTTGAAACTCCCAGAACAATTTGCTCAAGGTTCTCTTGTAAAACAAATCCTATTCCATCATCTAGTGGAGCCTTCTAAGGTTTTACTTTCCTACCAAAAAAGCAGAGTCCTTTGAGGGCACTCTTACTATTCGTCTCTGTTCTTCCACAGAACCTGCAGTGTTTTGCCACAGCTGATATTCAGTAGGCATTTATGGGATGAAAAGCAACCCTCCAGGTAGCTGAATGCCTGGGGACCATGGGTCACTGCTGTTTCCCATCCCACTCCCGGTCTCCAGGGACAGGACACAACTATCAGCTAATGGACAGAGTGCAAGTCCCCTCTGCAAGAGGCTGAGCCAGGCTGACAGCCTTTGGGACCAGGGACTGGGCCACAGTCACCTCTTTGTCCTCATGGTTTGACCTGTGGTTATCGAGGTGAATGCTTCCCCAAATTCAATCATCACTTTGCCTCATGAATGCAATGCATGGTGCATGGTAGACACTTCGTAAGTTGGCAGCTGAGAAAAGGATTTCAGACACCTCGTAGGAGAGAGAACCTTGGAATCAGAGTTGAACGGCAGCTCAGGGGTGCAGGAGGCTCCTGTGACCCTGACCATGCATGCTGCCTGGACCAGGAGGACTTTTTCTCTCTTTAATGTATTTAAATAGAGTCAAGATTGGGGTCAGCTTCATGCACGGAGCCTTCTTCAGCTTTAGAGGTGACTCTGAAGCCAGCATGGGAGTATGCAACTGACAGTCTATTTTTAGCCTCCCAGGGACCGTGACCAATATCCCAAGATGAGGGTGGGCACACCTGCTGCATTCTAATGAGGCAGCCCCAATTGCCTCTGCCAGCCAGCCGGGATCTCTCCGACCTCAAATCTGATGTTGCTAAACTGGGAAGTCTGCTTATTTCCCAGAGGCTGTAGCCTAGATACACCAGGAAAATGGGACCATCACACTCCCCTGAGCTCACTCCCCTACAGCCCAGGACACAGGGCAGTCTGGGGGCTGTATGCACAGCACAATGGAGAGATGGAGTCACTTGGGTTTCTTGATCTTGCTCTGTCCTAGGGCCTCCCTATTTCCCTTGTTGGGAAGGAGATTAATAAGTCTGAGCTGATTCAGCTCACAAATGAGAAAATCAAGGCATGAAACAGACATGTTTATGTAATCTGAATAATATTGATAACGGTAATAATAATATTAGAGCTTACTATTGCCAGGCACTGTTCTCAACACTTCATATGTATGAACTCACCCAAACTTTTTGACTGCTCGCTCAGATGGGTTTTACCATGATGTCTATTTTATGGAGGAGGAGACTGAGGCACATGATGACAAATGACTTCTGAAGGTCATTTGTCAGCCACTAAGCAACAGGGCTGTTTTTCAAAGCCAGGCAATGTGGCCTCAGGATTTATGCTTTATACCGTACCACCTGACTCTCAATATCTGTTTTTAATTTTACTAGAGGCAGGATGGGATCCAGGAGTCCCAGAGGACCAACTACTGGATAATCCTGCTTCTCTATATTTTAAACTTTTACCCTGCTTTGAGGCCTTTGCTGTGCTGTGCACACCTGGATTCTTACGCTCCGGGGAGAGAAGTTTCTTCTAGGATGACCTCGTGTCTGCAGTCAAGCCAAATGTTTGGGCTCCAAAACTCCCTGAACTTCCTCTCCTTCTCCCTCCTCCCCTTAGCCTGTGAAGGCAGAGGTGCTGGCCAGGGACCGGCAGCAGCAGTGGAGTGTAGAGTGGGGCTGCATGGCAGGGTTGGGAACCCAGAAAGAGCATGCTTGGTTGTGCGCAGGAAGGAGGCCACCATCAGCGTGGGCATTCACAGTTCAGAGTAGACTTCTGCCGAAGTTCAGAGTGAAGTTCACAGAAAGCAGGAGGGAAGACAATAGGTGTGAGGCCCCAGAACCTAAGAGACCTGCATTTTGGGGGACAAGTGCGGTCTGCTGGAGGGAAGCCCAGGGACTCGATCTTCCTAAGGGTGCAGGTGGGATTCAGTTTAACAAATACTGATTATGTGCTAGGCCCTTTTATAAGCACTTCACAAATAACAACTATCTGATCCTCAGGGTGATTCTAGGACGTGGGGATCATTTTATTCCCATTTGAGGGATGGGGAAACCAAGGCCCTGAGAGGTTAATTTTGCCCGAGGTTGGGTGCATAGCTCCTGAGTGGCAGAGCTGGGGTTCCGGTTTTGGCAGACTGGCTCTGGAATCTATACTCCAGCCACCAGGCTATGTGATGCTATGCATCTCTCCCTTCAGTGAGAGTCCACTATTCGCCTATAAAGGAATGTATTTTTGTCCTCATTTAGCAGATCTGGAAACTGAGGCCCAGATTGGCTCAGGTCACCTGACTAGCAAGTGATGAGATTGGATTAATTTGAGGTCTTTCTGGCTCCTCAGTAGCATGGCGCCTCTCTACAAGTCACAGCCCTCAGTGGGCCTGCCAGAAAGCCGGAAGGGTCCATCTGCCCCTTAGGAGTGGCTGCTGTGGCGATTGGAGCCAGGGGCTCAGGGAGGGGAAGGAAGGAAAGGCGGCATCTCAGAGGGCAGGGCCTCAGTGCTGCTGTTGACACCAGGCCCCTTCTCTTCCCCTCAGGTGAGCAGTCCCCCCCCCGCAGCCCCCTCAGCCCGTCGTCCCACCCAAGCCTGTGCAATGTGTCCATCATGTGTCCACTCAACCCAGCTGCCCAGGACGGGGCAAGATGTCCAAGCTGCTGAACCCGGAAGAGATGACCTCGAGAGATTATTACTTCGACTCCTACGCCCACTTTGGGATCCACGAGGTAAAGCATGCTGAGCTCAGCCCTGCTGTTCCATCACTGTTTTCTGAGGCAGCGTAATGTATTGTCTACTGTCATAAAGGAGGTTTTCTCAGGGGCCCAAGGCCCCTGGCCCTCCCTCCTGTGAGCCTCTCTGGGAGATGGTCAGGGCCAGGCCAGCAGCAGGTGAGTATCTAGAAGCATATGTCTGTGTGTTTCTTGGCCAGAGAGCAAGGGGGGCTTAAGGTTTCTTTGTTTTATGGTTCGGCCCCTGAGTCTTCGAGACCCTAAGCCCAGGTGATCCAGGTGGACCAGATGTCTTTGCTCTAGGTCCCTGCTCTAGGAGCTCAGATGCTTTGCAGCTTGAGTCCTAAGGCTGAGAACACCTTCCAGAGGCCATGATGTCTGGTCTTCAGGGAGGCCTGAACATGAACCCTTAGGTCCTAGACCAGTGAGCACCTCCAGGGGAAGAAATACAGCAAGCTTCCTTGGAAACCTGGCCCAGGTCTGCCATCCTGATTGATTCTCGGGAAATTCTTGTGTCTAAATGCTTGACTTGTACCACAGCAGGGGAAGATTTATGTTCCTTGTGGAACAGAACAGAACTCCCCTACAGCCAGGAAGCCTCCACCCCCCTCACCTCCAGCATTTTCTCCAGCCACCCAGACCGGGGAGTGTTTATTCTTTAACCAGGTGCTTACGCAGTGCTGGGCACTGTTCTAAGCACATTATACATATCATTTCACTTAATCACCTAAGAACCCTATGAAGAAAATATTTCTATTATCCCCTTACAGTATGAAATAATACTGAAAAAGGAACAAAGCCTTGCTTGCTTTGCAAATGCGTTTTTGAAATAAGTCTCCAAGTTCCCCTTTCAATTAGATGCCTCTGTAAACCCTCCCTGTGACAAAATGGTAACACTGTCACTGCCAGAAGAGTATTTAAAAAATAATAGCCAGCATTTCTTTCCTTTTTTTTTTTTTTGAGTGCTTACAGCATGCTGGGTGTTGTTCCAAGATTTTACATGATTGGCTCATTTATTCCTCGGGTCAACCCTATGAAGTTGGGTTTTGTCCCCAATTATAATTATTTGTGTGTTTGTTTTTAGACAAGCCAAATTTGTATTACTTAGTATTTACTCTTTTTGTTTCTGTTTTGATTTCATATATTCCTTTTTTAAAGAGGCACATTATCCCCTATGCCACCCACCAACCTACTTATAAAATAATATAAATTCATTATAATGAACTTGAGGAATACAGGATTATTTGTCCCCAGTTTATACATGAGGATGTGAGATCTTAAGAATCCAGATCAACTTTCATTCCTTGTGTCTTTTGCGTGCAAGGTCACAAGCTAACAAGTGGCAGAGCTAGGAATGAAACCTTTATGTTTGGGACCCAGGAGTTTCATCCGTAGCTACCATGCCTTATAGACTTTAAACCAGGTCTTTCTTTCTGGGAACTTTGACTTTGTTTCTGGTGGTTCCTTTGCAATTCCATATGGAGACAGAGAGAGAAGGAGGGGTCCCTCAGTTAATTCTAGACTCAGAGGCTTGGCTCATTCACCTTGGGGAGACTCAGGGTTTGACCCCCAAGAACTGCTGTTCACATAAAATTGTTAGGCGTGGGACCTGCAGGGGAGGAAGAGTGGGCCCTGTGCTTGTTCTGGGGGTCCTGGCCTAGGAGGGCCAGGGCAGCTGAGCCTGCTCCTGTTCTTGGTGGCTCACATGTCCCATCTTAGGGCAGATAAGTGAGCTGCTGTACCTTCCCTGATCCTGTTCCCCATGGGAGTGGGGGTAGGGGTGAGGTGGTGCACTAAGCCCTATCCTAGACCTGTGAGAGGTTCTGGGAGGCAGAAAGGACATCTTTAAGAGCTCACCCTGTCCCTAGTTAGAGGACATGTCATCCACATGACAAATTCTTTTTTTTTTAAAAGATTTTTTATTTATTTGACAGAGAGAGACACAGTGAGAGAAGGAACACAAGCAGGGGGAGTGGGAGAGGGAGAAGCAGGCTTCCTGCCGAGCAGGGAGCCCGATGTGGGACTCGATCCCATGACCCTGGGACCATGAGCAGAGCCGAAGGCAGATGCTTAACAACTGGGCCACCCAGCCCCCCCCCCCACAACATGACAAATTCTAACAGGCATGTGGGTCTGGGCACCTATTTCAATGAGGTAGATTCCTAGGAGAGATGGTAATTCCCCAAAATGCCTCCCCTTGGGCTTGCTTGAAATCCCTCCCCTAGAAACCAATCAATCATGATGTGCACCTCATGCCCTTCCTTCCCTGGTCTTCAAGCTCCACCCCCCCCAATGGAGCCTCCTGTGATTGACTTCTGGGACAACTCCCTCTGGATAACTAAGTTTTTGGCTCCTACAATGTGCTCTCCTGTGCTAGGATTAACTTCTATAATTCCCTCAGGACTTGGTTCCCCTGCCTCTAACCCAGGGCTTGACACTGACTGATTTGTAAAGGTTTGTTAACATGGTTGCTAATCTGATCACTCAGGTGATGCCTGGTCAGCACATGGCTGTGCATCCTGGAGGGTGTGATCTCCAGTGGGAGAAGAAACCAAGGGCCATCAAATAAATATTGTACCAGCTTCCCTCCATTTCATGTATTGATAGAAAACCCAAACTTATACATAAACATATATAAATATAGTGCAGACTGAGCTAATAAACATGGAACAAATGATTCTCAGGTCATACATAACATTTCTTTCCTTAGTAACCTGCCCCAGAATAGTTTTAGCAATGCTTTGCATCTGGAAGTATTTCTGATCACCCTCCTGCTGCTGTAGGCCATCCATCTCTAGATCTGGCTTCTTGGGAAATGCATAGGTCTTCAGTGTAGAGGTGGCTACCTAGGCTTCCTTCACCCTTGAGGTCTCTCTCCACCCTGTTTGGTCCCCAAGATCATCTGGTATAAAAAAAGGTAGGGGACATGTGGATGGACTCTGAACATTGTTCTTTGCAGAGACAGGGCCTGCTCGTTTCTCATTATCAAGCACCAGGGATCTCCTTTCTATGCCAGGCAGTTTGCAGCAATGCGTTTGCCTCCTCAGTCTGGACAAGTCCCATACCTCCATCTGGACAAGACCCATACCTCCCCATCCAGAGCTGAGCTGGCCGTTTGGCAGTCTTCTCCCATCATTAACAAGATGCTCACGGGCAGGCAGCAACATCGCCAGCTTGCTGATTAATAGTGATCAGTGAGTGTTTAGGAAACATGGTACTGGATGGATTGGGTTTGATTAGTCTGTGAATACAAACAAGAAGTGTCGAGTTTGGGGGAGGGCACTCCTAGGGGCTGGGAGAGCACAGTAAGAGGTGATTCTGGACACTTCTGTTCTTCCATCCCATGGCCCAGCTGTTACAGGGCATCTCTGAGAGGAATGGAATCTTGAATAGGAGAGGAAATGACAGATGTGTGCTTACTGAGGCTCTCAGAGGGGAGGGGGCCAGATCCACGACCTCCCAAATCCCAGCTCCAAATTCCCAGCATCTTTGACAGTGGGCCCCTGGGCTTGGTTCTTTGGCAGCCAGAAGAATGCCTGCTGGTGGGGCTGTGTTCCCAGCCCCCAGTCCTGGGCACTGATCCCACTCCCGGCCAGCTCTCTTCTTTTGACAATCTTGCTGCAGGTTCTTTTGAAATAGATTCTTCAGGGCCTCATTTCCCAACAATTAGTCAATGTGCTGTCATGTGTTTAATAGGCAGGGAAGCTGGGAGACAAAGGCATCCACAGCTGGGGGCTGGGAATCGTTTTCAACAAAGAGTGGCATGCTCTTGTTTGAAATGTCTGGAGACTTCTTTGGGCTTTTCTCTCCTAGGGATGATTAAAGCAGGGGTGGAGGAACGGGAGAGAGCCTCTCTTTTGGCGGGTTGAGCAAGGGAAGCCTTGCTAAGTCACAACTCTTCTCCCAGAACTTGTAGCTTTGGACCAAACTCCTGTGGTCTGAAGCCTTAGAGGAAAGAGGGGGTCAAAGAAGTGACAGAAAGCATTGAATTAAAGATGGGCATCTGGGAAGCTCCCCTTTAGCAACAACAGAATCTGCAGAGGCACTGGGCCAATCTAATTCCAAGAAGACAGGCAATAAGGACTTCCAACTCTGGCTATGGCTGATGAATCTCCGAAAACTTTGCCACTATTTTGCCTCCATTCCTCAATTGTTGCTCACCTTCAACTGTTTCTTTGCATGGATGAAAATGGTGACAGTTGTCACAAAGAGCCAGAGCTAACACTTTTGTAACACTTGCTGCATTTATTTAATCATCACAACAACCCTACGAAGTAGGTACTATTATCATTCCATTTTCCAGAAGGGGAAATTGACACACAGAAGCTAAATGATGCTCTGGATTAAAGACCTCAAAAGCGTGGGAGCTGTGATTTAAAGAAATATAGGTGGATCAATTGCTAAAACTGATAACAACAACAAATCAGCAATCCTCTGTATTGATTTTCTCAAGCACTAAAATGACATCTGGAACAGCTGCTATAATCGAAATCACCACCTGATTATGTTTATGATAATCTATAGTCATTCTCCAAGATCCATTTCCATTTTCTCATAGGCAAATAGGCCACTTGAATGGGGACGTGGGTCTCCTGAAATTAGTCTCCTGGACTAATGGGTCTCCTGGAATTAGTGTCAGTTCAGAGCCAATATCCAATAATTCTCAAAAATTTGTTTATTTTCCTTTCTCCAATTTAGTCACACTGTAATGTGGTAATGGCTGCAGGTCCTGTTGGTGAAGACTGGAAGAAAGATTAACAGTATTCATTTTTGGCACTGTAACAGGGTTTTTCTTCATGGAACATAGCCTTTCCTTCATTCAAGAGTTCTGTGTCTGTTAACTGGCTCAAGTCTGGGAATCAGTTGAACAGTGTGACTCTAGATTTAATGATTCAAACCAGACCTTTGTTCACTAGACCTATAATTTTTCTGCTTAAACAGATCGAGTAAGAATTCAGGATGCTTCCTAGCTATTTCTTTTCTAAACACTCTATGATCTCTTTTCTAAAGACCTATGGCCAACACCATAGGTCTCTGCAAGTCAGAGTTCTGATTACTGCTTTGGCTCCCAAGTCCTTTGCAGTAACCACACCCACCTAATATATGGTGATTAGGTGCTGTGATTTGACCTGTGCCTCCCCAGAATCCCAGTTTGATATTATTCCCATTGCAATTAGGGATCTCAGTTCGATGGTAGCAGTTCCCACTGTAATTTCTGACCTATAGAGAAGAGCAACCACAGAGCTCTTCAAGGATGCTGGACTCCCCTTGCAAACTTATTTTTCACAGCTGTGGTCAAAGGTCTGTTCTCTGATGTTGGTGAGTAAGTCTCACATGACAAATGCACTCTAACATTCCAATCTTCTAAGCCTTTGCATACCTTTCTCTTCAGCATACCAAGGAAGTTCTAGCATTTCAACTTCATTTAGTGGAGGCTAACCTTGGGTCCATGTTTCAGCTACTCAAACAAACCAACTGTTACAGGCATTCTAAGCCTCTAAGCACAAATAGTGAATCCAGAATCTCTGCTTAGTGAGCCCATATCAATAAACTTGGCCCCATTCAACTTTACATTCCTTCCACATTGATCCCACAGCTTTAATACACATTCCCATACATATTCCCCAGGATTCAATCTATATAAATGAGAAATACCATTTTGGTGTGTATCATACCTCCTCATGAGTCACATTATATACCTCACCCTTTGGGGCCTGATTGGAATTGAATCTAGTTATAGGGCTAGCAGAAAAGAAAGCAGGGGTAGATCCTGAGGAGAATCAGCAGTACTTGCAAGCAACTACCTCAAGGGAAGCCAATATGATTCTTCAGGAAAAGGAAAACTAACTCCCTCAGGCAGGGGAAGAAGATGCTTCTACTGGCAAAGAAGATTCTGTAATTTAGGAACTTGAGGTCCCACCTTAATCATATGTTTCCTATATGTTTCCATTCCAATTTTTAGGATCCTGTTCATTCCCAACAGATGCCTCAACTTTAACAAAAGAGGCCTTGCAAGGATGAGAATGCAATTTGTGTTGTAATTCAGGCACTTGTATGATTAGACTTTGGATTTGGTTTTTGGAAATCTTGGCCCTGTACCTACAGGAAATGTTTTTGTTTGTGTGTGTTTTTTTCCCCAGAGAAATCATAGAAGCTTTTGGGTGCTATGTGCAGACCTTGAGCTGAGAATTTAAATTCCTAAGTTCATTTTCTTTCTCCATGTTTTTTAGAACAGTTAGTAGTAACCAACCAACTAACCCACCCATTATACCTCTTATGTTGACTAAAATGTTCTAAGGTAGAAAATACTTGGTCATCCAGAATCTGGTCTTCCATAGATACTTTATTATAGGTATCTAAAGTTTTGAGTGACTACTTTGCCATTTCATGCTATTGGCCACTTGTGTCCTCCTTATCATTGGCAATAGAGGCATTAGTGCCTTTAATTCTAATCAGATTCCAGAAAACTGAAAACCAATTCAGAGAATACATCCTTATATTCAAGAGATATTCTTGGTATCAAATTCTGTATCAGACAGAGTTCAACCATGAAAGTTGATCCAGATATATATATATATATATATATCTCCACACATACACACAGAGAATTGGCTAATGTAATTGTGTAAGGCTGTGTCTCCATGTCTATGCTGGAGCTTGAAGTCCACAGGGCAGGTAGCCAGAAAAGAATATGAATGTAAAATATGGGGAGATCAGGAGAAGCTAGAACCAATAAGCACAAGCTTGAACCCTATGACGACAGACTGAAAGACATGCCCATTCTATTGCCTTTGACCTTGGTGGTGATCATATCCTATAGAGGCTGGGAGTTTCACCATGGAGCTATACACACACACCCGGCTCAGGAGACAGAGAAACGGAAGAAGGTCCAGCTGCTGCTTCATGCCAACAAAGTGAGTCAACACTTCGTCAATGACGTGTGCACTACAAAATGCTTCCTGCCTCCTTTTTACCTTCCAAATCTCCTCTATGGCCCACTTTAACTGGTAACATAGTAGAAAGAGAATTATGGGAAATGCAGAGTAGCAAGCCAAGGTGACACATTACAAAGCTGTCACACATGTGTGCACAAAACTTCAAAAACATCAAGCAAAATCTATAGAACTAGAAGGATAAAAATACAAATCCCCAACTATGGTTAAAGATTTTTTTTTAACACTTCCCTCTTGATAATTGATAGAACAAATACACACACACAAATCAGTAAGATGTAGAAATTTGAATGATACAATCAAATAACCTGACCTAATAGGCTTTTGTAGAACATTGCATCTCCAAACTAAAAGAATACACATTCCTTTTAAGTACACATTGAAACATTCACTAAGATAGATCATATGTCAGGCCATAAACAAATCTTAATACATTTTAAAACACTGAAATCATGCAGAATACATTATTTTGATCATATGGAATTAAATTAGAAACCAAAACCAATAAATTATTGAGAAAATCTCTAAATACTCGGAAATTAAGCAGCACTGAAAACAAGGTCAGAGAAGAAATAACAAGAGAAATTAGAAAATATTGGAAACTGAATGATAGTGAAAACACAATGCTATGGACCGAATTTTGTGTCCCCCTCAATATTCATATATTGAAATCTTAATGCCCAGTATATTGGTATCAGGAGGTAGGGCCTTGGGGAGGTAAGTAGGTCATGAAAGTGGAGCCCTCATGAATGGGATTAGTATACTAAGAGGAGACATGACACAAGAGTCCCAATAAGTGAAAGAAGAAAGCAGGAGAGTGAGGTCAGAGTCAGAGAGGGAGATGTGAGGACAATGGAGACAGAGGTTACAGTGATGCAGTTGCTGGTTTTGAAGGAGCAAGGAGCCATGAGCCAAGGAATGCAGGTACCTTCTAGAAGCTGTAAAAGGCAAGGGGATGGATTTTGTCCTAGATCTTCCAGAAGGAACACAGCCCTGCCGACACCTGATTTTGGGCCAATGAGACCTGGATGAGACTTCTGACCTCCAGACTGTGTGATAACAAATCTGTGTTGTTTTAAATCACTAAGTCTTTGGTAATTTGTAACAGCAGGAATAGAAAACTAATACAGTCTCCTAAAAATTCTGCTGAAGTTATTTTTTGTTTTTTTTTTCCATACTTAAGTGTTTATTTAATCTTTATTTTTTTAAGTATTTAATCTTTAAGTAATGTTCTATATCCTGTGAGGTTATGGTCCAGCCATATTTCTATACAGGTTGTTCGGTACTACAGCATCATTTATTAGATAATCTATCCTTCTCTCAGCAAAATAAATTTATAATGTATTCTGGAATCTTGAAAAAATAAAAAGAGACATGAGGGCTTGTTTTTTCACTCTACTCTCCACCACGTGAGGCTACAAGGAAAAGATGACCATATGCAAACCATGAAGCAGGCCCTCACCAGATAATGGATCTGCTGGTACCTTGATCTTGGATTTCTAGTCTCCAGAACTGTGAGAAACGTTTGTTTTCTAAGCCACCCAGTCTATAGTATTTTGTTATAGCTGTTTCTGAACTAAGAAACAGACACATGGAAATTTGTGGGTTGTAATTAGAGCAAAACCTAGAGGGAAATTTATAACTTTATTTATTTATTTATTTATTTATTTATTTATTTATTTATAGTGGGGAGGGGCAGAGGGAGAAGGAGAGAGAGAATCTTAAGTAGGCTCCACACTCAGTATGGAGCCTGATGCAGGGCTCAATCTCATGATCCTGAAATCATGACCTGAGCTGACATCAAGAGTTGGATGCTTAACCAACTGAGCCACCCAGGTACCCCATAAATTTATAACTTTAAATGCTTATATTAGACAAAAAGCAAGGTACAAAATCAATGATCAAAACTTCTACTTTATGAAGCAGAAAAGAAAACCCAAGTAAGTTTGGAAAAGCAAATAATAAAGATGAGAGCACAAATCAATGAAGTAGACATAAAGCAATATAGAAAATCAACGAAGCTAAAAGTTAGTTTTTGAAAAGACTAATTAAATTGATAACCCCTAGTTAGACTGATCAAGAAAAAGTCAGATGAAATACAAATTATAGTAAGACAAGGACATTAGTACAGATTATATAAACATTTGAGAGGTAATTTGAGAATATTATGACAATGTTATGCCCATAAATTTGATCTCTTAGCTGAAATGGATAAATTCCTTGGAAAAACACTTTGTCAGAACTGATGTAAGAATGCACGGAAAACTAAAACAGCCCTCTATCTATTGAAAAATTGAATCTTCCCACAAAAAGGACTCCAGGCCCAGATAGTTTTACTGGTGAATTATATGTCAAATATTTAAAGAAGAAAAATACCTATCTCACACAAACTTTTTCAGAAAGTATATGAGAGAACACTTTCTAACTTGTGTGATGAGCTCAGTCAGCATAACTTATTACCAGAGAAAGGTAAGAGAAAATTACAGATTAATGTCTCACAAAGATAGATAGAAATATCTGCAACAAAATATTAGTAAATAAAACCCAGCAATATTTAAAAAGGATAATACGTCATGACAAAATGTTGGTTTAGCATTTGAAACCAATCTCTGGAGTTCAACATATTATCAGAATAAAGGAGAAAAGTCACATACCATTTCAATAAATGTAGAAAAAGCATGTGACAGAATTCAATGCTAATCATGATAAAAGCTCTCAGCAAATTATAAATAGAAAAGAACGTCTTCATCTGATAAAAGACATTTATAGAAAGCCCACAGCTAACATTATGCTCAATGGTGACATTTACATTATTGGAACACAGAAAGAATGCCTGTCTTCTCCTATTTTATTCAATGTTTTATTGTATGGTAGTCCTTGCCAGTGCAGTAAAACAAAAGGAAAGAACAAAAAATATAAGGCATACAGATTGGAAAAAAGAAGTAAAATTGTCTTAATTCACAAGTGACAAGATTTTTTACATAGAAAAACAAAGGAATCTACAAAAAATCATACTACAATTAGTGTGGGAAGTGAGCAAGCCTGCAAAACACAATATGTTCAATATATACACTGACATAAAACAATTGGAAAATAACATTTAAAAATATCATATACAATACCATAAAGTAAAATAGTTGAGAATAAATTCAATGAAAGAAATGCAAGCCTTTTAAAATCTATAAAACATTGCAGAGAGAAATTAAAGGAGACCTAAATAGATGGAAAGCTGTGTCAGTGTTCTTGGATTGTAAGACTCAATATTTGTAAGATATCAATTCTCTCCAAATTGATTTATAGATTCAATGCAATTCCAATCAACTCCAGGGGGCTGTTCTGTATGAATTAATAAGCAGACTCTAAAATGTATATGGAAATGCATAGGATCTAAAATAAAACTTGTAAAAAAAGAACTAGGACTCACATTACTTTATTTCAAAGTTAATATAAAGCTACAGTAATCAAGTTAGTGTTGAATTGGTATATTAATGGAACAGGTCAGAGAAGCTACAAATACATAGTTAATTGATCTTTGCCAAGGATGGCAAGGTAATTCAATGGAGGAAATGAGTTTATTCTATAAATGGTGCTTACATCACCTGTTTTATATAAAAAAATGAACTCATTTCCCTAATTTACAGCATATGAAAAAAATTAATTTGACATGAATCATAGACCTAAAGTAAAAGCCATAACTATAAAACTTCTGGACGAAAACATAGATGATTATCTTTGTGACCTTGGGGTAGATAAAAATTAGGCAGGACACAAAAAATTCTAATCATTAAAAAAAAAAAAACACCTACAAACTTGGCCTTTATCAAAACTAAAAACTGTTTTTCAAAAGACAACATCAAGAAAATGAAAAGGCAAATCTCAGATTGGAAGAAGATATTCACAGTACATATGTCTGACAAAGGATTTGTTTCTGGAATATATAAATTCCTACAATTCAATAAAGAAAAGACAGATAGGTCAAGAAAAAAGTGGACAAAAGACTCAAACAGACACAGCATAGAAGATTTATATGAATAGCTAATAAGCACATGAAAAATTTATCTACATCAATAGATATCAGGGAAATGCAATTAAAACTGTCATGAGATACCAGCTCATATCTACAAGAATGAATAAAATTTTAAAAAGTGATAATAATAAGTTGCTGGCATGTGAAGCAGCTTGAGATCTCATGCATTGCTGGTGGGATCATGAACTAGAGCAACTATTTTGGAAAACTGGCAATTTCTTATGATATTAAACACCTACCAGCAAACCCATTTCTAGGTATTTACCCAAGGAAAATGAGAACATATCCTCAAATATACTTATACAAGAATGTTTGTACCTGACTTATTTGTACCAATCCAAATACCCATCGACAAGTGAATGGATAAATGTCCATACAATGGAATACTAGTCAATACAACAAGAACAAGAAAAAAGGAACAAACCTTGGATATATGCAATAAAGTAGATGAACATCAAAAACCTTATATTGAGCAAAGGAAGCCAGACACAAAAGTGTACATACCATATGATTTAATTTATATGAAGACAGAAGGAAACTTCAGTGATAGAAGTTAGATGATTAATCATTTGGGTGGTGGTGGGGATTGACTGCCCAAGGGACATTAAGGACTTTCTAGGGGGGTGGAGATGTTCTATATCTTGGTTATAGTGGTGGTTACACAGGTATACATTTGTTTAAACTCTTACCCCTAGGAGGGCATGTGATGTACTATATGTTGGCTAACTGAATTTAAATTAAAAAAAAAAACTCTATACCTAACCATGCATTTAAAATTTGTGCTTTTTATTGTATGCAAGTTATACTAAACATTATACTAAAATTATACTATAACCCCAGTACTATTGGTGATGAATTAGTCAGAAGTGTTTGGGGTGCCTGAGCGGCTCAGTCAGTTAAATGTCCAATTCTTGATTTTGGCTCAGGTCATGACCTCAGGGTAGTGAGATTGAGCCCCATGTCAGGTGTGGACCCTGCTTAAGATTCTCTCCCTCTCCCTCTGCCTCCCCACCCTGCTTGCATGCTCTCTTTCTCTCAAAAAAAAAGAAAAAGTGTTTCCTGATAGCCTGAATGGACAAAGGTCTCTGCCTCACCACCATACACAGATTAATCATGTTCTCCTTAGATTGGAGACAGTTGTAAGGGGTAACCTGCTTTCTTTTAGGCCACAAAGCACTTGAATAATGGTGAGCAAAGAAATATGTTTTCCATTCTTTAAAAAAAGCAAATGAAAAAGGTATGCACACACACACACACACACACACGAAACAAAGCCTCCTCTAATAACCTGTTTGAAGACAATTCTTTCATGGTGGCAGAAGATTCTGCTTTAGGTTTAACTTAAATCCCTCAGGTTGCATTGCACTGATCTTTCCTTTTTTCTTTGGTAGATGGAAGTTTTCCCAGGGCTGGACATGGGTTTCTCCTTTTATAGTACAAAATTATCTTTCTTGGGTAGAGTTTTAAGGCTGGAGTTGTTTATAAGTGTACAGGTAGCCCCTAGTCCAGCTGCCCTACAATACTCTCCTGCAGCTTGGCCTAATGACATCACTGAGATTTTTTTAAAGATTTTATTTTTAAGCAATCTCTATACCCTACACAGGGCTCAAACTCACAACCCCAAGATCAAGAGTTGCACGCTCCAGTGACTGAGCCAGCCAGGCACCCCCATCACTGAGATTCTTTTTTTTTTTAATTTTATTTTATTATGTTATGTTAGTCACTATACAATACATTATTAGTTTTTCATGTGGTGATCCACCATCCATTGTTTTCGTATAATACCTGGTGCTCCATGAAGTACGTGCCCTCCTTAATACCCATCACCGGGCTAACCAACCCCTCCTCCCCCCTCCCCTCTAAAACCCTGTTTGTTTCTCAGAGTCCATAGTCTCTCATGGTTCATCTCTCCCTCTGATCTCCACCCCCCTTCATTTTTCCCTTCCTTCTCCTAATGTCCTCCATGCTATTCCTTATGTTCCACAAATAAGTGAAACCATATGATAATTGACTTTCTCTGCTTGACTTATTTCACTTAGCATAATCTCCTCCAGTCCCATCCATGTTGATGTAAAAGTTGGGTATTCATCCTTTCTGATGGCTGAGTAATATTCCATTGTATATATGGACCACATCTTCTTTATCCATTCATCTGTTGAAGGGCATCTTGGCTCTTTCCATAGTTTGGCTATTGCGGACATTGCTGCTATGAACATTGGGGTGCATATGGCCCTTCTTTTCACTACATCTGTGTCTTTGGGGTAAATACCCAGTAGTGCCATTGCTGGATCATAGGGTAGCTCTATATTTAATTTTCTGAGGCATCTCCACACTGTTTTCCAAAGTGGCTGTATTCTTGAAAAATTTAACAGGACAGTCCTGGGGTCCATGACCTTGGTGTACTCCTAGGTCGCTTGAATACATTGACATTGCCTTGCCTTTCCTTCCACAGGAAATGCTGAAGGATGAGGTGCGGACACTCACCTACCGGAACTCCATGTACCACAATAAGCATGTGTTCAAGGACAAAGTGGTGCTGGACGTTGGGAGTGGTACTGGGATCCTTTCCATGTTTGCTGCCAAAGCAGGGGCCAAGAAAGTATTTGGGGTGAGCATGCGACTCCCTCCCTCCTGTTGGCTCCTGTAGAACCAGCTGCCTCCTACCTTCTCCTGCCCCTCCCACAAGTACAAATCTAGGTCCATTCCTTGCTGGGGCCACACCCTTGAGGAGAGGTAGAGAAAATCAAGTGTGACTCTTAGGAGGTGGGGCAAGCTCGCAGGGCTCCCTGTCACTTGGGCATTGCTCCTGGCTCCTTGCCCTGACAAATGCTGACATTTAGGGAGGATTTTTGACTTTCTGGAAATCATTCTGGTGTCATCATTACCTTAGAGCACTTAGTCCTACCATCAGCTTGAGAAGCAGTGCTGTGTGGTTATATGTGTGGGCTTTGGCTTGAATCTCTGCTCTGTGTGACTGAGGATAATTCACTTCTGTACTTCTGTTTCTCCATCTATAAATGGCCCTAGGAACAATACCTCGCCCATGCGGTGATTGTGAAGAATAAATGAGTTTAATACATATGTAAAGTGTTTAGAACAGGGCCTGGCATATGACCAATGCTCAGTGTCTAATATTAATATAGTTGGGATGAGGCCCTAGGGGATAATAACAAGACAATCTCCTTCCTTTGTTCGTTAAAGGGCAAGTTGGTAAGTTTAAATTCTGCTGCTCTGGCTGCTGCAGCCCCTCCAGATAGAAATGGAGGCTGACACTTTGGGAGGGCTCCCAGCCTTCCTCTGGCTACACTACAGAGCTGGGCACTGCTTGATGACAGGGAGGCTGTGGGCTCTGGAGCTGGGAAGAAACTGTGAAAAAGAAAATCTCTTGAGTGGCTGGCTGATGTTTGAAAAACGCAGAGGGCCCAAGGCTAGAATATGGGAATTGGTCTTGAGCAAAATTTAAGACACACTACAATTAAGCTCCCAGTGTGCACACAAGACAGCTGCTTGCAGAGGCCCATGGGAGCTGAGCAACTTTCAGTGGGGCTTTGTTCTCTGTGCATTTAGCTGCGTGGTCCTGTAGCCTGTGCTGACAATCCCAGAGCCCTCCACATCCCCTTGGCCAACCCCACTTGGCCTCAGAGGCCTGTCCCTGAGTCCCCAGCAGCGACAACGTTCCTTCTCCATGCCTCACTTGGAAAGTGCCTAGGCGTTGGCTGTAGAGGTCTTCTAGAAACCTGGGCCATCCTTGAGGCATCTCCACCACAGACTTGACTGAAAAAGCTGAGATGTACTCAGCTGAGGAGACGGGCCAATCCGGATGCCCCAGGTCGAGTCCTGCCCCTCCCCACCTTCCAGCTCTCCTTCACTGGGCCTTCCTCACCCAAAGGGAGGCTTTCCAGCAAGGGACAGACTCCTCTTCCAATGAGGTCACAAAACCTCAGGGTGGGACTTGGTTTGTCTGGCCATCCCCCTGCCCGCCCTCCCAGCACTGTCTCAGAGGCCTCATCTCAGCCCCTGTCCAGCTGGGGAATGGGTAGCCGAGGGCTGAGCAATGAGAGGGCTGGGCTTCTAAGTGGCCAGCGGCCCCAGCTAAGGAGCTGTCAGGAGGCGCCCCCTTGGCGCCTTCCAGCTGTGGCGACTATCCCAACTGTCCCAATCTGTCTGCTTCCCGGGCTTTTGTTGTCACTGCTCTTTTCTAAACAGCTCCCACATTTAGCTGGGCCTCTTTCCTGATGGCCCATTTCACAGGTTCTCCTGTTCCAGGCTCCCCTTTCTACCCACTGCTCTTCTCCAGAGAGAGAGAGAAGTAGAGGGAGAGAGAGGGAGAGAGAGAGGGAGAGGGAGAGAAGAGAGAAGGGGAAAAGGAAAGCAGGGGGGCAAAGACAGGAGAAGAGAAAAGAGGGCTGTAAGGCCGCCCTCCCGGGGGCTGGGGCTTGGGGGCCGTCATGCTCTGAGTGGATCACATGCTTTGGCTTATTTAATCCACACAATGACCAAGTAAAACAGGGACTGTTTCCTCACTTAGGAGGAAACTGAGGGGCAGGTGGAGAGTGGCTGAGGCTGAATGTGAATCCAGGTCACTCTCCAGGCCACTCTCCTCTGGCCAGGAGGAGGCCTGCCACTTCCTTCTGAATCCCCCAACTTGGATACCAGGCCCTCCATTGTGAAGCAGTAGCTGGGAATCAGCCTCCGGCAAAGGCAGACAGACTCAATGCAAGAGCCACAGTCCTGCCAATTCGGAGGGCTGCACTGTAGTCTTCAGTCTACTAGAAAATAACTGTATGGCATTGGGCAGGTCACCGTACCCCTCCAGGCTCAGCTTCTCCATCGGCTAAATTGGTGCCAGACATGCTGTGATCTTTTTTATGCCTCACTCCTCTGTTCTGTGCCCTTTCTAGATTGAATGTTCCAGTATTTCTGACTACTCAGAGAAGATCATTAAGGCCAACCACTTGGACAACAGTAAGACACACCTCCACGTATTTTCCCACGGAGGGAGGGAGTGAGGGGGCTTGCACTTTCTTGTTTGGGTGGTATAGACTGACATAAGAGGGAAGAGTACAGAGCACTTGGCCTTGGAATGGTGGAGCCTGGCTGAGGCCCTATTTGCAGGATGGTGCCCAGGAGGTTTTGAGGTTCCCCATCCCAGCCATTTCAGCCAAGGGCACGTTATTCCCAGCTCAGCTTCCATGGCTTAGCCACCATTCCTTCTGCTTGGCCCCAGCTGTAGGCATTCTATTGCTCTTCCTCCTCTTCTTTCCTCTGCACAGCCCCCAGCCCCACCTCTCCCTGTAAGCTAAGCAGGGGCATCCTAGCAGACTCCAGGCTCTGCCTTTGGAGAAATGCGGTCCTCTACTGCCCACCGGCCCTGTTGCTGATGAAGCTGTCTTGGCAATTAGGCTGCCCTTGGGAGTGGGACCTTCTCCAGGCTGGAGTCTGATTATAAAGAGAGGTGTCCTCTCTACCCTTCCTCCCCTCACTCCTTTCCCATGCATTGCAACAGTTCCCAGGCCCTTTGTCCTGGAACCTATCTTGAACACACTCACACCCACAAGTGTCCCAGATCCAAAGAACTCCTTGCATCTTTTATCAGTCAACCTGATGTGATTTAGCCCCCAAGTCCTGTGCTGAGCTGGGCCAGATCATGTAGGTTTTATGAACTAGGAAAACCAAGTTGAATTTTTTTTTTCTAAGGATGATGGAGGCATTTTGGAGAAGTGGTTCCTATGGAGTATGGATCAGAATGGGTTGTAGGCATCAAGAGTGTAAGCAGAGACTCATTAGGCTATTTCAGTGCTCGGGGGATGTACTGTGGCATGGCTGGTGGCAAGGATGGTGGCAGTGGAGGTGATTTGAGCACTTTGGGCCAAAATGCAAGGGGACCTACTGATGCAATGCATATTGGAATGATAAAAAGACAGGAGCAAGGGCTGTTTTGTTGCCTTGAAAATGGGGGGGTGGTGGTGGAAGACTGAAAGTAGAGAATTCCTAGGGGTGATGGGAGGGAGAAAAGAGTCAAAAGTTCTCTTCAGCCCATGTCAGGTTTGAGATGGACATCCAATAGACATGTTGAGTAAGATGGGATATATAAGTCTAGAGTTCCAGGGAGAGCCATATAGAGTTGGGAGTCTTTGGCATATGGATTTTATTTGAAGCTAGAGCATGACGTCACTTAAGGATAAAGTAGAGCTGGAAGAAAAGAAATGGGCCAAAGATAGGGCTCTAGAGCATTTTAATATCTGGAGAGCAAGCAGAGGAGAAGGGGCCAGCAAGAGGCAGAGAAGATACCCCCAGTGAGGCTGGTGGACCTTCAGGAGAGAGATGTACCATGAAGTCAAGGGAAGGAGATAGGGACGAGTGTAGGGAATGCTAAGAGATCAAGTAAGGTAAGAATAGAGAAGTGATCATTGAGTTTGGCCACATGGAAGGTACTGGTGTTCTAAACAAGAGCGGACTCAATGTGGGGGGGGTTTCTGAAGTCCAGTTAGAGTAGGTTAAGGGAGGGCTATAAGTAAGTCTTCTTGCTGTGCTGGGGCACAGAAAAATGGAACTGTATCTACAGGGGAATGTGGGGCCAAGGGAGGGAGTTGTTTTTTAAGGCTAGAGATATGGAAACGTGTGTTTGATTCAATTGTCCAGGGGAAAGATACAGAAGCGAGGCCCTTGAGTTCAGAGCACAGGTTCAGGGGTTGGCCTTTTTCTTGGAGTAGGGAACCAGAGGGAAAGTGGAGGGTGTGGGTCCAGACAGAGGTGGGCTGGCAGTGGAAAGCCCCTGGTTTATTGCCTCCATTTCCTTTTCAAAGAATAAGACAGTCATTGGCAGAGAAGAAGGTGATGAGAAGAGACATGAGAAGGGATGGAATGGTCTTTTAGGAGGGAGAAAGGCAGATATAGTAGTAGGACTAGTGGGGATTGCTGGGGAGTGGTCAGTGCCTGTTGGAGATGAGTCAACACAGACAGGCAGTAAGCTTGGTCCACGCATGAATTTCCCCCTACCACGCTCACCAGCTTGGGTGTGAGGAGGACTGCCTGGGTGGGGCATTTGATGGCAGAGCACGGGAGTTGACTGCAATAATGGATCATGGAATCCAAGCTGGGGAAGGCAGGAAGTGAGGAAGGGAAGGGGGCGATGGTGGGTGAGCCACAGCACAAAAGTTAGGGGTGGGCCACAAAAGGGGTCCAGAGGCCTCTTTCCAGCCTGAGTAGGGGAAGTGTTGCTCAGACACCCCTGACCTCTGGCCTTGGTGTCCAGCCTCTCTCGGTTCGCTCAGGGGAGCCGGCTGTTTCCTACGCTCCTCGGAATAGTACCTGACGTGGGCAGAAGGGAAAGAGAGGTGAGCGTTCTACTTGCCTACTATGATGGAAAAGAAGACTGGCCAGTTCTTTCTCTACAAGGGTGAATCGGCCTGCCATCCCCATGTTTTCATCGGATATCCTTTTCTCCAGCTCTGTGCCACAGCCGTGGAAGCTGAGGTTAGGAGAGCTAGGGCAGAACCTTCAGTCTTGGCTTTGCTCATGTCCTCTCCCCTGAAGTGTGTTTACGTTGATGTGGTAGCCCCAGCAGTGGCTGCCAATCCTGAAAATGAACATCAAAACCTCTTAGGAGAGGAGGGTGTGTGCAAATAGATGTCTGACCTGACGTCCTCTCAGTCCCATCCCTGGGCCCTAAGAGGCCTTCAAAGGACATTTGGACCATCCTTGCCTCTGTACAGGTTCTCTTGCGCAAGGACGCCTGCCCTTGGAGGGAGGTTCTGCCCAGCCCCCACTTACTTGTCATCTGTCTCTTGCTGCTGTCGGGATCTAGAACCGTAGCCCCCCTGGCTTGCTGAGGTTGGCTGCCCATAGCCATTGGTAGCAGTGTGTGGGGCAGGCCTGAGCGGGAGAGGGGAGAACATTAGCTGAGGAGTGCCTGACCTCAGGAGAAGAGCAGTTTGGCTCCGGAGGCTTGCCAGGAAAAAGAAAGCCCACAGCTCCTCACCATGAACTCTGGTCACACCTCGAGGGCCCCCCTCCCCGTCCCTGCTTCAGACTCCTGTAAATTGTTTTATTCCCCTTCCTTTCCTTTTTCCCTTCTTTCCTTTAACCCTCAGAACATTCCACTTTATAGAAAAGGTGCAAGTTTCTCTTTTTCCCTGAATGCTTTGAAAGCAAGTTGTTGACATGAGGCCCCATCAGCCCTGAAGACACAAATGTGTGTGTCCTACAAACTGGGACATTTCTCTGCATAGCCACACTGCGCCCATCAAAATCAGGAGACTAGCGTTCTTACATTATTGTTATTGAGTGCTCAGATCCTACTGCTGGCCACTTGTCGAAAATAATACCCTTTACAACAAAGGGATTCTGTTTCAAACCACGTGTTGCATTTAGTTGACATATCTCTGGTTGCCTTCAGGCTGGAGCAGCCAGACTTTCCTTGACTCTTGTCATCTTGATGCTTGAGGATCGCAGGCCAGAGTTCTGTAGAATGTCCCTCCGTCTGGGGATGTAGGATGCCTCTGCACTAATGGGTTCAGCTGAGATGCTGTGTCCTTCTCCCTGCACGCTCTTGGGGACATGCAGTTTGGATTTGTCCTGTCACTGACAGCATTGACTTTGATCCCTGCTTAAGGTGATGTCTACCAGGCTTCTCCACGGTCACGTTGCTCCTTCTCCTTTTGTAATGAGTAGGATTTTCTGGGGGAGGCGGTTTGAAACCATGTAAACACTTCATTCATTATCATTAATTCCTTATTTTATTCAATAGGTTATGTCTGTTATTATCAATACTCATTTTGAAACACAAATTGTTCCTAATTTGGTCACAGGACCCCCTTCAAGCTGGCTTCTGCATCCTTTTGTCATTCCTTCTTCATTTTTTTTGTGAGCTTTCTTATTTTCTGGCACAAATGTTCCAGGTTCACCTTGTACTTTACATGGCTTTGTTTTAGAATCAGTCATTTCTCCAAGGAGTCTTGAAGCCCATTTAGTGGACGATGGCATTTAGAAACTAGGATCTGGGGCTAAGTGTCCTCATTGATTTTAGGGCGTTGATGTCCCCAGGGCTGCTTCAGTGGAAAGAACTAAAGTGTGTGTGTGTGTGTGTGTGTGTGTACATAGGCATTTACATAACGTGTGTTTCTGAATCTATCTACACATACTGTCAAGTGTGAGTTCACGTGATGCCCTGGCTGCAACCAGCCCCACCGGGTGCTCTAACTTCCTCCCTTCCCACGTTGGAGATTCCTTTCTCTGACGGTGAAAAATCTGGCTCTCACTATTCTTAACATGTTTACTTATTGAATCAATCCCACCGTATGTGCACCATCTCCCACTGTCACCACCTCGTGCCCAGTGCAGATGTGTCTGTCACCCCGTGCTGGGCTCTGACACGTGCATGGGCACTCTCCTCTCCCTGCTCGACTCCAGTCCGCTGAGCCAGGCTTGCTTCCTGTGCAGGGACCCTCTTGCCCCCTTGGACCCTCCCCTCACATCCAGTGAGGGGGAGGGAACTCCAGGGCCAGGGGCCCTTCCAAGGCAACGTTGTTCCCACTTCTTCCTTCCCCGAGCACAGCAATAGGTGGCTGGAGCCGGGGTGGCCGCCCAGGGCCCCGACTGTGGCACCTGCTCACTCAGCCTTGGCGTGTGTACTGGAAAGAGGACAGCTTGACTGTATGAATGCTTCCATGGAAATGCTTTTGAAATGTTGCAACAGCCAGTTGTGTGGGGCTCAGGAGTGTAGGTGTAGAGACATAAATAACAACACAGGACATAAAATACCTGCCACCCAGAATCAATCAAGCCCTTTCCCCATCTACCTCCACACGGTTCCTGGGGAGGGGTTTATCCCCATGGAGACACACACCTCCACGAAGCCACCTGCAGCGGTCTCACAGCGTCACATGGCTTCTACCACACGGGTGGCCCACTCTTTGACTTAAGCACTATTATTTCCTCTGTTTCCCTGCGGAGGAAGCCAGGGTGCTATTGCCGGGATGCCTCAAAAGGTAGATTTGTTTGTGAAAGTTGACATAGGTGCTCAGGGATTGATGAAATGTTTATAGTTTTAGGAACAAAAGAATTAGAACCCACGTACTTCTCAGAAAACTAAAGGGAGAAAGTGTACCCCTCCTTTCCTCTCTTTTTCTACCTGCGCACATCCTAAAGCAGGAGAGTCGCGGACGGAGAGGCCTGAGCGTAACATACCCCGGCAGAGTGGCAGTGGACAGCAAGCTCTGCAACGTCCCAGGAGGGGTGGCTCTGTCCTGTCACTTCACCTCCTGCCCAGAGAGGAGCTAGGTCCCTGCGCAGCCTGCGGGGGTCCTGGGGGGATGCGAGAGAGCGTTCACCGAGTGCCCAGTGTTAGGCTTCCTGCGTAGTAGGTGCTCAAAAAGCATTAAGTGTGGGTCCGTTTGGGCACTTTGCTCTTTCTTAGCCCCACACTCAATGACTTCCATAGACGATGCTTGAATTATCTGCTGTAGCAGGCTTCCTCCCGTGCCCTGGAGCCATGCAGTCCTGGAGGTGGCCCTGACAGGGACCCCGCCACTGGCCACCTGTGAACCACCGTTGGGAGAAGCTTTGGCTCCTGGGGGCGTCCGCCTCCCTGCAACCTTGCCCACGCTCCCTTTCTTTCCTCTGGGGCCACGTGGCGTAGAAGCCTCCTCCTCAGGCGGCAGCCCTTCTCCCACATCCCCCGACGGTCCTTCACCCCTGGCTTTGGTTTGAGTCACCCTCTCACCCTCAGAGTCATGCTAAGAAATAAACCCAACTGGCGCCTGGAGGGACCCAGATGCTGTGCTGCTGGCCCCGTGGCTCCAGTGTCCATTAGGAATCATGGAAACCGCATGTCATCTGGTGCTGAGCTGGAATCAGCTACAATCTGTTGTCTGTCCATACCCGTATCTGTCGTCTATCAGAGTTACTGCCAAGCTGTAGTTCCTAACCTATGTCTTGAATCCAAATGGAGAGTTGCCCTTTTTATTCATAGTAGACTTCATGCTGGTAGATTTGGTCCTTCCTTACAACTGCTAGGAATCCCGAGAGCATGGCTCTCCCAGGGTCACCATTCTGTGCTTGGCGTTCCTGCATCTCTGATGGGAGCCCTGGGGTGAGTGTGAAGTGCCTGTAGCCTGGTCTGCATTCAGCTCTTGATCAGCACCTTTGAATACAGCCAAGTAGCCAGTGGTGAAGCCATACAGTAATATGGCATATCCATGAGGATCCCATGGAGGCAAGGATGTGCCCACATCGCTCACCACGGGCATGGGGAGGGGGGGGCAGGTGAAGAGCACTGACTCTGGACCCCGGCTTCCTGGTTCACACTCAGTTCTGCCCAATTAGCTTGTGATCTTGGACCCCTCATTTTCTGTGCCTCAGTTTCCCCATCTGTGAAATAGGAACAATAGCGGGGCATATCTCATAGGGTCATTGTGATAATCCCATGTTACTAGGGAAAACCACGGTGTGCCGAAACAGGCTCCTACAGGCTCCTGAGGGCGGACTGTGAAATTTTCAGTACATTTGTTATATGGATGAAGCCACTCTGGTGGCTTGAAATCGGCCACCATGGGAATATTTATACCGCAGAAATCAGCAAATGCTACAAATCAGGGCTACTTCCCCCGAAACCCCAATTGGTCATACTAGCACACCTCTGTGTAAAACACAACGATACCTCGTGGGCAGTAAGTGGCCAATAAATGTTCGCTATTGTTATTATTATTTCATTTACTAACTTGACTAATAACCCTGTCAAAAGAAGTGAGATCAATCAGATATAATTGTTTTTAATGAACCTGCACTGGTGACTGCTGGCGGTTGCTACTTCCGTTCCTAACTGCTCGTGAAGCAGCCTATTAATAACCTTAGGGCTGGTTTTCACACACTCGTTCCTTCAGGCATCGTTGTGCCACGCTCCACACCCTGTGCCACGTGCTGGGTGCCAATCGCAGACCCAACAGGCAGGCTCTTGCTCTGGTGAAGCTCACCGTCTCACGGAGAGAACCGACATGAACGCAAGTGAACAGACATCATGGTAGAATTACAAATCATGACAGGTTTTAGAACAAGACACGATGGGGCCATTGAGCAAAGTGGGGTGCCCACTTCCGACTGGGGGGTCGTAATGGCATTCTGGAGCCGGCTCACATGGCTCACACTGCCTTGTACTTTTCTTCCCAACTGCGCACGGGTGACGTCCCGGGGTGAGCAGAAATCAGCCATGGTGGAGATATTTGCACCACAGACACCAGCAAGCACCTTGGCCCCACTCCCGGAGCCGGTTGTTAGACACTGACCAGCACAGTACTGGAAGTGAGGAAGCTTCTGGAGGGAGGCCCCTGAGGCACAGACCTGACGGACGAAGAGGCCAGCTGCTGAGTGGACAGAAGTGTGTCACGCAGAGGGACCGTCCATGCCAGCTCCCCGAGATGAGAGACACTTTGTGCCTGTCCCATGTAAACTCTAGGTAGTGAGCGACAGTGACACCTGGGATGATTTCCTGAGTCCTGGGGCCTCGGGGAGGCTTTGCTGTCTTCTACACTTGCACTGATTCAACCACCCTGTCCCGTTCCACTGCCTTCCTCATCCCTGCCCCCACTTGGCCAAGCCCGCACAATCCTCTGCCTGTGGCCAATGTGTGAGGTATCTTCCCAGGCTGTGCTGTGCCAGGGGTCCTAAGTGGTAGGCAATAGCTTGGGGTGGGGGTGAGTCCCAATATGGTTTTGATTGCCTGAGTGTTAGTCCAGCTGTGCAGGGTCTCTGGCCAGAGGAGTTCTCTGGCCAAAACTAGCAGGACTTCAGAGCTTTAGCTAAGCAGACAAGGTCCTCGGTCCTCAAGGGAACCAGAGCAGGCTAAGACACAAAGCCAGGCAGATGATGTACTAGGGACAAGACAGAAGTTCAAGCCCTATGTTCTCGGGCAAAGGGGGGCTGGGGAAGAAAGGGGTTACCATACTGAAGTTTCTACTATATTGCGGCTATGAAGCACCCATGGCTCATCTCTGCCACTCCAGTTATGGGGTCTGTTGGCTGTAGAGTATATTCCAAGTCCCACCAGATATTGGGGGTAAAGTTGTTGTTGTCTTCTTTGTCCCATCACTACTGGCTCAAGAATGGGGCTAGGTCTGACCTTGTAAGAGAGATTTATCCATGTGTCTGGACCATGGGAACCTGAGACAGAGCTGATACCAGGGGGTTGGATGGGTTCTTCCTCCACCATCCTGATAGGCTCATGATGGCTCTACCTCTCCTCACCCTCCTAACCAATCTGACAGCCTTCAGGAGGAGGATGGGTTAGTCCTTGGCCTTCTCTGATTTCTTTTCCTCCATCATTCCCAAGCAGTTGCTTCATGTCCACAGCAATCCCACGAGGTATTTAAGGCAGATGCTATATCGGCTGCAGGTGAAGGAAGGGAACCTCAGGGAGGCTGGTGACTTGTACCAGGTTATAAAACAGGCCTCGCTTTTGGCTCTATCTTTTGATTTCTCTAAAGTCCAGTTTTCTCATTAGGCAGATGGAATAATAAAAACCAACCGCACAGGTTCCTGTGAGGGTTACAGAGATAATATAAGCGAAATCAACTCTGCAAAGCTGCTATTCAAATGCTAGTAATTTTTTACTATCCTAATTAGGACTGGTTTGAGGATCTTTTGTCTTTGAACCCAAATACCCTTTTTTCAAAATTGCTTATTCGTCCATTCATTCATTCAGCAATGATTCCTGATGTTTGTGAGGAGTCAAGTGCTCTGTGAGGTCCTGGAAATAGGACGCTAGGATAGGCAATTAAGAAGAAGAGATCGTAGCCTGGAGGTGAGTCAGGCCCTTGGAAGGTGTGTGGCAGCCGGCGTGGGTGTCGCCAAAATAGGCAGGTGAACAACATGGCAAGATAGTTGGGGGGCGGCTAGTGGCCATGCTGCAGTGGGGGTGGCATCAGAGAGGCTCTACTGCCTCAGAATGTGCCCCCACCTCGCACTCACGACCCTCATGCCCACTCCTCTCTGGCACAGGATCTGCTCTGGGGAACAGAAGAGTCTAAACTGAGGAGACCTCTAACTTCGGACCTGTGGGGTCAGTTGACTCTGATGGACATGCTGGAGGCCCAGATGATATCAGGCTGTCCCGATTTGTTTTTTTTAAGTCAAACGAATAACTGTGAGTCAGTTTGGCTAACTTTCTGTAATAAACACTCAAGATAAAAAGAAAACAAATCCAAAAAAAGAAAAAAAAAATCTGGATGTCTAATTTGCAAACTTGAAATTACAGGGGAAGAATGTCCCAATTTAGAGTTCAGAGTGCATTGCCCCTTGTTGTGCACTTAGTTATGATTAATCATTCCAAAATTTATGAGCCCTGGGCCTGTTGTTGGAACAAACTTTCCATTATCTCTATGGAGTAAAAACATAGCTCCAAAGAGGGACCTCAGTGCAACCTTGAGCTGACACAGGGTTAGTGATGTGGGGTCCAGATTGGGAGTGGGGTTCTGCAGCTCATAGCTGCTCAGAACCTGAGTATCAGTGGCTAAGATGCCCCTTGAAAAATCTTGATGTGGAGAAGGTTCAGATGCCCACACAGTCCTTGGAAGCAGCCCACTGCATTGCACTGGCCAATAGCCCTCCCCACCCCATTGGTTGCCATAAAGCCCACCGCAAGAAGTAGCATTTTGCAGACTGGGAAATTGAATCTGGGAATTTAAATGGTTGCTGGTGTGACTGTAGAAAACAGGAAGAATATCCTTGATGATTCAGCTGGGCAATTATATTTGGGTCCATAGAAACAACATAGCCTCTTTTTTTTTTTTTAAATTAGCCTCAAGGAATTGGTGCAAATTAGTCAAACTGGAAATTGTAGGCACTGTTTCTTTATTGGTGTCAGCTACTTCTACCAGTAAACTTTGCAGAATGCCTTTTACATGCTCAATATATATCTGAAGAATCGAAGCATTTTGGCACTGCAGAGCATCTTAGGTTCAATCCCCCTTCTTTTCTCCCCCACAATAAAGAAATTGAGTCCCCAAAGGGGAGGAAATGTTTGATCAAGGTTTGTTGTCAGCTGGAAGAAGAACAGAAGTTGTCTGCCCCTAGGACACCGGCAGAAGGTTGTGGAAATTGAGCACTGTATAGAAACACCTGAGCAAGGGGATGAAGGGGGTCTGAAATCCAGTCCACCACTGGACTGAGAGGAGGCCTGCCTTTTTCCTTTCACAGAGGGCCCATCTACTCACCAAGCCAAGCAGGGGCTACATCTGCTCCAAAAAATGTTTGGATGCAGAATGGTGATGTTAAGTAAACAGAGGCACAGACTGTTGATTTTTTAAAACAGGGTTAATTGATACCTTCTACCTTTCTATGACCTACCGTGTGTATCTCTCTCTCTCTGTCTGTCTCTCATCTATCTATCTACCTACCTATCATCTGTCGTAGCCATAGTGATCAGGATTTAGCAACGAATGGATAGAGTGCTACTGCCAAGAACAGGGACAGCATTCACTCATGCTGGGGATACCCCAGGAATGTTCTGTACATACCCATCTGTCAGACGAGACTGTAAGTTCTTGTCCATCTCTGCTTCTTGTAGTCCTATTGGAGTCCTGTTCATGGAACCATCCCCAGTGAGCTGTGTACTAGGCACCCAGAGTGGAGGCCGTGGGGCACCATGGGCAGGAGAAGTCATCTTCCCAAGCCACATGGAGGGCATGATCTAATGTAGGAGATGGAGCAGACTTATAGCCCCATAGATACATGCAAACATTAGGGAAGAGCCTTCAAGAAATGTGCAAAGAGAGAAGAAAGGGAGGCCACCTTGAGGGCATCACAATAAGTGAAAGAAGTCAGACAGAGAAAGATAAATATTGCATGGTTTCACTAAGAAGTGGAGTCTACAAAACCAAACCAAACCAAACCCAAACTCATAGACACAGAGGACAGATTGCTGGCAGCCAGAGGTGGGGTAGGGGATGGTGGGGAAAGGGTGAAGGGGATTAAGAGGTACAAACTTCCAGCTCTAAAATAAATAAGTCATGGGGATGTAATGTGCCGCATGAGGAATATAGTCAATAATTTGTATCAACTTTGTCTGGTGACGGATGGTAACTAGATTTATCGTGGTGATCAGTTCACAATGTACATATACAATGTCAAATCACTGTGTTGTGCACATGAAATGAATATACGTCAGTTACTCTTCAACAACAACAAAGATTTGCAAAAGTAAGACAAACCAAGCTTTGCACTCAAATAATGAGACAGGTGGGTCGGGCCTGTACCTGTCAACTCTTTTTCAGAATGAGAAATAAGTTAGGCACTCACTTTGCATTTTCAAAAATCCCTTACTTTGTTCCCTGTGAATTCTCTTGGTTCATCCTGGGCTCTCCTCTTGTTTGCGTTCCTGCTCTCGGGTTGTGGAGCCCCCCAGAGAAGCAGAACTTTGACACCTACTCCTCCCACCCCTTCCAAAACTTTTGGAGATGACTAGGCTGTCCTTGTTCTTACCACTTAGGGGCAGGGCTCATGAGTAGTAGCCAGGAAGGCCACACAAGCCTGGGCCTCCCTCTAGAGCGATCAGGACCAACGTACGTCTGCAAAGTGTCTGACTGATCATGGAGGAGGCCTTATCTGGTTAAGACTTGATTAGACACCAGGTACTGGAGAGCAAATCATTAAAGGCTGCTAATGGGCACTTCATCAGCTGCATTATCCAATGTGAGGACATGAAACAAAACCAGTGACCTGTGTGCCCTTTGTCATCCAGGAGCCTCTAATCCAAATTCATTTTCATGAAGCTCAGATTCAGGACAGATGTGTTCTCTTTGTGTACAGGTTTTTGTTTTTTTGTTTTTTTGTTTTTTTTTTCACTCCTGAATACAAGCTCTTGTTCAATTTTCCCAGCAAAGCTCAGGCATGGTGTGATTTTTCAGAAGATGGTGCAGAAAGAGAATTTCAGAGTATGAATATGTGTATCCTTTCAGAGGAAATGTTCAGATGGAATCAGCCAACCAATACATCACCCTGTCAATTTCATAGCAGCATCTAAGATAGTGTTTGCTATGATCTTTAGAGCAACCAATGCAAAAAAGAGACTCCAAAATTATGTGTATGACTATGTCAAATGATCAAAAACTCAACTAAGAAGTTTCTCCTGCCACGGAGGGATAGGAAGGTCTAGGAAGTGACTCATGAGCAGAGGTCACTAAGAGCAGGAGAGTGGTTCCATCCTTATCCCCCTCACCTTTCCATCAGCAAGGGGGGAAATTTCAGATGATGTGTACCTTCTCTTGAGCCCTGGCTATAAGCCTGGCACTTAACATTTGTTATTTCATCGTATCAGTTCAACTGCCCGCTAAGTAGATACTACTTTCCTTGGTTGTTTTCTGGGGAATCGGAGTTCAGTTAAGTCAAAAACCTTGTGCAAAATCATATAGTTAATAATGAGAAGAATCAGGACTTAAACCCCTGATTATAGAGCCCATGCTCTTGTCAAGACACCAAGTTGCCTTCCTCACGAACCCACTGGGGGATGAGCCCTGGATGTGAACATCTTTGCCCTTTGGATCTGAACCATCATGGTGGCCTAAAATGGGATGGGGACTGTGATCAGAGTGTTAGAGTCATAGCATATTAGACCTGGTCTGTACTTCCACACCCACCATTCAACCTCTCTAAGCCTCACTTCAAAAATGAGAATAATAGTAACGTGCTTACTTCATGGAGTTGCTGGGAAGATCACATGATACGGTGCGTATCACAGGCTCAGCACAGGGGCCAGGACATAGTCACTGCCCTGTACATTTTGGGGAGAAAACATGCAAGTCATTCGCAGTTCTCTTTGCATAACTAGCTTGGTGAAGGATGAGGTATGTCGCATCCTAAAAGCAGAATCAGAACAGGGCTAAAACCTGCAGGTCTGGCCCTGATGTGGGGTGCTCATGGTTCCAGGCTAGGGTCCCTGCAAAGTGTGGCCGTGGGGTTCCTATTTTCCAGTCATCACCATATTTAAGGGTAAAGTAGAAGAGGTGGAGCTGCCTGTGGAGAAGGTAGACATCATCATCAGCGAGTGGATGGGCTACTGTCTGTTCTATGAGTCAATGCTCAACACGGTGATCTTTGCCAGGGACAAGTGGCTGGTAAGTGTCCTGCATGCCATCCCCTTGTTGGTCTGCTGGCTGTCCTGCTGCTCTACCCCTGGTCGACAGTCTAGGAAGAATATGAGGACTCCAGAGAGGGCTTGGGCTAGAAGGTCACCTCCTCCAGACCCCTCTCCTTAAACCAGATCTGCTTCAGGGGACAGAACGATGGTACCCAGGTCCAACATGTCTGCCTCATTGTTCTGTAGGGCTCACCTTGTCCTCTTTGGTTGTAATCAACACCCATTCTCTGTTGTCAAGACAAAAATCTCTTCTGGTCAACAGGTACTTAGGACTTGTTTGGCTGCCAGAGAGCTGAGCATGCTTCTGACTCTGGCTTGTCCAGGCTTTTCCCCATTGAACTTACCTTTGCCCCAGTTCTTTTGTTCTATGGTCTCCACTTAGGTCCCTCAAGTTCTCCCCATTCCCAAATAAAAATTGGGCATTGTCATCCTAACCCTAACCCTGGCCAAGGTGACAGTCTGCTGAATGAGAAATACTGGCAAGGGGGTGCCTGTCTGGTGACTCTATGTGCAGTTCAAAATGTGATGTCTTTGTCAGGTGAATAGATTACGAGACCCATTTCCCCACAATTCATCAACAGAAACCTGGAGGGCTTATGTTTCCAGACCGGGCAGCTTTGTACGTGGTAGCAATTGAAGACAGACAGTACAAGGACTTCAAAATCCACTGTAAGTCACCTTTTAAGTTTTTGTCTTTCTCACAGTTGGGGTGGGAGGTACTACAGTGGCTCTGAGATAAGCAACCAGCCTCATGAATACAGCTGATATACCTATGGAGGAGTTTACCTGTGACTTATTCTGGATTCTTCTCTCTAGGCGTTTTCCCTTGGTCCCAAGGGTAGGAGGTCTGCAGAGAGAAAATAAGCAAAGCAGTTGATTTAAGAGACATATCCTGGGGTGAGAGAATGAAAGCAATGTGAATGAAAAATGAGCTGAAGCAACAGAAACTGATTTTTGTAGAGAACTTCAGGCCAGGGGGCTGGGAGCCTGAGGAGTTTCGGTTATCCCAAAAGTCCACTACAGGGGTCAAAAATGGCAGATCGCTAGCCAGCTCGACCATTCTGAAGCCTGCCTTCATGCTACTTGAATTTATGAAAATGATAGTGACTCTTCTTCACATTAAGTAAAATATATATTCTTCTTTGTGGTTCTTTTGGGGGAATGGATGGCAGTGGGGGTGGGGAGAGATGGAGACTTTGCATGCCATATATGTGCAGTTGTGTACATGCGTGTGTCAGGGACTCATATCCAAACCTACATTCATACTGCTTTATCAGTTGAAAATTTGTTCTTTTAGGGAAAAAAAGCCAAACAAACAAAAACCCTCTCCAATGTCATATCTGGTCCAAAAAGGATGCTTTGTTCTTTTTAATTTAGAGGGTAGCATTTCTCAGTGACACAAGCTAGTCCTCAAGCTTATTTCAAATGTGTTCCCATCACTTAGAAACAGCCATGTCTCCTCAGCCAGAAGAAAACACGACAAAGGAGCAAAGAGCCCCTCACACAGGCAAGCACACACACAATCCAACCCAAAGCATGACACAGGAACTCTGTGCAGTGCGATGGAGTCAGCAGACTTGGGGTTCCTGCCCCTGCAGTGGTCAAGCCCTCCTTGGCAAGATTACTGTGGAGGCGTGCACAGACTGAGCAGAGGATCAGCACCCTGAGAGGCTGAGACTTGATAGTTCGACAAATTGTTGCTCCATGGATTCACACGATTGCCATCTAATTTTTTTAGTGCCTTAATGACACCCCAGCTGGACTGCGCTACGGAACGCGTACATTTGTGTGTGTGTTCACACCCTTCCGGAAATAAAACATCAAAGCACAAAGTGCAGAGTCAGATTCAGGAGAAGGCAGAAGCCGGACAGTTATTCGAGGCTCTGTGCCCTCTGCCTCCAGCCAATCTGGTGACATTTCTAACATTTGATGAGCAATGAGAGGGAGAGTAGCCTACGTTGGATGATCATGTTTCAAAGTCTGCCAGCTCTGGGTTCAAATCCTACCTGGATGACTGGGAGCAATTTACCCAACCCCTTTGGCCTCACAGATAATATCACCAATCCCACACACTAGCCATGAGGATTAAGTGAGATGATGTATAGGAAAGGATGTGACAGTTCTTGGAGGCACATGGCACCAGACTGGACCTAGGCACGGAACATGTCACTAAGCCCCTTTCTGTTTGCAGCTCTGGTAAGCGAGCCTGACTGCCAAGCTTGTTGGCCTCCAGTGGCTCAGAATCTAGGACAGATGTGCTCTCACGGTAGATTGCAGAAACAACCCAACAGTGAACATTGATCAAATGCATGTATAAATAGGACATATTTTGCCCTGGAGCTGCATTATAATACTGCTTTTGGAGTTCTTGCGGTGTAACTATACCGAATCATGTTTTGAGGAGAACCATCAGGTGCATTCTTCATTCTTATGCATAAATATTTACCGAGCCCTGACCCTGGGCACAGCTCTTTAAGGGACTTCCTCATGGTTTAAAAGCCAACATTCCTTACCTTCCTCCTTTCGCTGGATTGTGTTTGGGAACCTGTGGCAGACGCACATTGTAGTGAGCCAGCTGGAGCTGGACCGGACTGCATGGACCCTGGAAGGTGCAAGAGGGCAGTTGCTGTTCCTCAGGTGCTGGTGCAGGACTGGAGATGGTGTGACTTAATCTTATGATGACCACTGCAATTTTCATAGGTTCTGGGGAAGAAAAAAAATTTAAATCAGCTTCTAAAAAATTTAAATCCTCTTTTCTTGTGAAATGTTTGCTCTGGAGTCTTCTATCCAACAAACACCAAAAACCCCAGACCCAAAAAATAAAAATGAAACATACATTTAAAATTTATTTAAAAAACTGTGAAGTTTTCCATTTAAAAATGTTTTAATGATCTGTTTTTGTTTTTAGTAAAGGAAGCAAGCCCATTTAGAAATCTGTTTCAGATAAACAGAGATTTTGGATACTCTTGAGTTCTAAATCAAAAGTAAAGCATAAAGGTTGCTGGTTGCTAAGGGAACAATTGTAAGCAAATTTCAGTTGGTTCAAGAACCGGCTAAAAAAGAAAAATCTTAAAGTGGGGCAGGAGAATGAGACAAGCCCAGACCCTTTCACAAAGTAAATTGTTACAAAACCGCTTCCTCCCTGCCCCTCTCCTCCCTTCTACCACCTTCCCCTTCCCCCCCTCCCCCCTCCCTCTCTCTCCCCTCCCTCCCTCCTTTCCCCTCTCCCTTCTTCTCTCCTTTCCTTTCTCAATCACATGCAACACAGAAACACAAGAATAAGTGAAACACAGAAATTGCCTTTATTTTGCTCACCAGCTACTAGAGAACACAGAAGAAGAGAGGCAAATGATTGGCATGAACCAGTCTCAGGATACATATTTTGTTGAGTGAATGCATGAAGAAACAAATGAAGGAGTAAAAATAAGCAGTAGAGGAATGTGCAAAGTGTAGTGTGTAACCCCGAGAGAGAGGAGTGATCATTTTTTAGAATTTCTACTATGGAGGAGATTTATAGAATCTTAAAACTGGAAGGAAATGTGGTAGGTGTTCTATTTGATTTCTTATCCAATACACGAATCTGACCCAATACATGAAACTCCAACCTGCTGGGAGTCAGAGATATGGGCACCAGCTTCCCAGCTCATGAGAAGATAAGAAGGAAGGCCTTCCATAGCGTCAGTGGTGCCTGCAGCCCGAGGGAGGTTGTAAAGGCAGGACCTCTTGGAGTGCTCAGTTGCTCTCCATGTGGTTCTTTCCCACCTTCACCCCCACCCTCAACATCCAGAGCTCTGTTCTCCGGCTCTTTCCTATTTTATTTTATTTTTTTAAAAAGATTGTATTTATTTATTTGAGAGAGAGAGAGAGAGTGAACGAGAGAGAGAGCATAAGCTGGGGGGAGAGGCAGTGGGAGAGGGAGAAGCAGGCCTCCCTCGGAGCAGGGAGCCCGATGCAGGGCTCGATGCCAGGACACTGGGATCATGACCTGAGCCAAAGGCAGACGCTTAACCGACTGAGCCACCCAGGTGCCCCTCTGTCCTATTTTATACAAGAAGTTGCCTCTGTGCCTGAGAGACTAGAATGTATGAAACTATTGTGAACACCTTCCCTTCTGTCTAGAAGAGAAACTGTAAGTAGCGCCTGGTGGCACTTGCTCTGTTTCCCTCTAACACATTCGGAGGCAGTCCCATCCGCCCTAGCGGAGAAACTGAAACTGTGGGGCCAGGGTGGGGAAGGAGGATGTAGCTTCAGCTCTCTTCAATGAAACATAAAGTTGGTTCTCCAGTACTTCACATTTCTTTTTCTGCAACTGCTTTTGAGATTTTCTCTTTATTTTGATACTCATCAGGTTGACTCGGATGTGTCTACAAGTGTTTTCCTTTCTATTTATCCTGCTTGGGGTTCTACAGCATTCTTGGATCTATGGGTTGATGATTTCATTGATTCAGGAAAATTTAGAGCCATTATCTCTGCAAATATTTTTTCCTGCCTGATTCTCTTTCTCTTCTCCTTCAGGGACTCCAATTACACATATGTTAGATACTGTTTGATATTGTCCTATGGATCTTGGGTGCTATATTTTTTCTCTCTCTGTATTTAAGTTTGGATAATTTTTATTGACCTATCCTGAAGTTATTCATTACTTCCTCTGATGTATGCATTCTTTTAATAAGCACATTGAAAGAATTCTTCACCCCTGATATTGTGATTTTCATTTCTAACATTTCCATTGGCTCATTTTTATAGTTTCCATCTCACCAGTGAAATTCCTGATCTGTTCATGCATGTTTTTCAATTGGAGTCTTTAACTTCTTATTATAGGTACTTTAAAGTCTCTATTGGATAATTCCAACATCTGGGCTGTCTCTAAGTCTGGTTCTATTGACTATATTTTCTTCTGATGATGGGTCATTTTTTTTTTCCTTTTTCATTCATCTTGTAATTTTTCTTAATGCTGGGCAATATCAGTAAGAGAACAGTAGGGACAGATGCACAATATTTATGCCCAGAAAAGAGTATGCCTTTTCCTCTGCCAGGCTTTTAAAGTGGGGATTTGAGTCAATCTAGTCTGTCATAATGATAGGTTGCGTTTTGGCTGTTGCTTTAGTTACATTCATCGTGCCTCAGTGCTGTCCTTTCTGAGAATTTGTTTTTTAATCCATAAACAAAAGTTCACAGGTCCATCTGATGTTATTGTTTAAATTTAAATAAGAAAATTAATAACAATATTTCCTGGTAGCAATAGCCCTCACCCCACATTCACTTAGTCAATAAACAAGATAGAGTTGCAACGAAAAATTAATCTGTTTGATTAGTGTTGTCTCCCATCCCTGCTCCACTTCTGCTAAAGGAGCTAGTGGGAGATAAATGGTTAGCAGAAAGAAGAGAAAACAAATTTATTGTCCTGGGTGAACTTTCTCCTGAATAACTGAAGGCAAGGTAGTCTAGCTGGGGAGAAAAACATGAATTAACCTCTGAAAAGGTAACTAAAATACTGGGCATTGCAAGGCAGTGTAGAACATTAAATATTTGGGAATGAGTTCCAATTAAAAAAGCATTATCTGTGCGCTTGTATTGCACTAGATGCTGGGCTATAGGTGTTGAGGATATAGAAGTAGTCTCATAGTTGGGAATGGTTAGAAAAGGTTTCACAAAAGCAAGAGACATTCAACTCACCATTTCTTGACTGTAAAGGAATTTTTTTTTTGAGAGAGAGAGAGAGTGAGAAAGAGCATGTGCATGTGGTGGGGGGAGGGGCAGAGGGAGAACGAGAGAGAGAATCTCAAGCAGACTCCCTGTTCAGTGCAGAGCCCAATGCAGGGCTGATCTCACGACCCTGAGATCATGACTTGAGCTGAAATCAAGAGTCAGACTCTTAACTGACTGAGTCACCCAGGCACCCCTACCTACATAGATTTGTAAAATTCCAGCTTCCCAGATCCCAAATCTGGAGATTCTGATTCAGCAGATCTGGTTTGGGCCCAGGAATTTGTATTTTTAGAAGCATCCCAGGTGATTCTGGAGCACAGAACCACTGAACCAAACTCCTCACTTTACAAACAAGCCCAGAGAAGAGGATTGATATGTCCAAGATCACGCAGCTCAGATGGTGACAAAGTCAGAGCTCAAACCACATCATGATAACAATCACTATGAACCAGCAGTTCTGTGTGCCAGGCATCCCCTTACACACTCTACATTTAATCCTCATGACAACCCAACAGAGTAGCTGTGGTTATCACCATCATCTCTATTTTAAAGAAGAAACCAACTCTTCGAGAGCTAAATTTTTGTTAATATTACACAGCAAATAAATGGCAGAACCCAGAGTTGAACTCCAAAGCCCAGGCCTTTAACCATCACGCACATGGACTCTTGGGTTTTTGCCCAACACTTACCCTTAACCTCAACTTAAGGCAGGGCGGGGAATGGGAAGGAGCAGGAACATGGCAGCAGGTGTCTTTAGGAAAGATTTAAAATGAAGGCACTTTGTTTAGTGTATACGTTTTATGTGGGGGCTTCCAGACTCTAGAAGGGCAACTCCTCTGAAGCCATTGCCAACCAAGCAGCTTACTTCTCCAAACGTAGGCTTCAACTAGGAACTTGGCACCAACCTCATGTGATTTAATGGATATGACTGGCATCTTATCCTCAAGCCAGAATTTCACAAGTGCTCACCCTCTGGGAGATGATTATTTTCTCTGCCTCTTCTCCCTGAGGAAGGTCTTTGTGTGCCTTAGAAAGGAGTCAAAGAAACACACGGCTTTCACTGACTGTTCCCACCTTCCTCTTCACACACCCCCTCTACTAAACATACGGAAACATAGTTCCCGAAACTACCATTTGTTTGATGCACATTTTAAAAGGAAATTTAATCCCATAAGATTCTAGAGAAAAGCATCTCTCCTTCGATGCATTTCTAGACCCATCTGCATAAACAGACAAATGAGATTCAGCTGCTCAGTGACTAAAGCTTCTGCTTAGGCCACACCCTCTACAGTACGGGGGAGGAAATTGCATTCCTGGTTGCTGTCACAGCTGGGTCAGTGCAGCTGAAGAGTCAGGGGACAAGCTGGAGTGAGCCCTAGTTCCACCATCTCCTTGATGTGTGATCTTGGCCCATATATTGTGTGTGGGCCACATGCCAACTTCTCCCAGCCTGTTTCCTTGACTGTCAATAGACATATCTGGAGGTTGCTGGATAGATTAAATGAAGAGTCTGGCTTCAGCTAGGTGGTCAGTCAATGGTAGCAATGATGGCCACCATATAAGGATGGTCTTGGGCCATCAGATGTACATTCATTTACTCACCAGCCTTGCACCCTACATCTTTCTCCCTCTCAAAGCATCTTATGAGCAGCCACAAGGAGCCAATGAGCACCACTGGGATGGTTGTGCACCACCTGGGGGTATTTCTTATGGGATGGATTCTTAGTGAGTGCATCATGGCATGTGAGAAAGGCCAAGACTCTCACGGACCCACCCTCCCCCCTCGTTTTGCAGTTGAAAAAACAGAGGTTCAGAGATGTTAGGGAATTAGCACAAGGGCCTGGCCAGTAAGTGGTGGTGCTGGGATTCAAACTAGTCTATATAATTTTAAGAGCCCATGTTTCTCCCTGCTTTGTTAAAGATTCAGTGGGCGGGGACAGGAGAAGGGAGAGAGGTGGGTCTTCTAAGTGTGCAGGACAGCTTGAGCAAAGGCATCAAGATAGAAATGTGGGTGCCAGATAAGAGTTTGTAGGAGACTCTGCTGGCTCAGATAGAGGGACAGGAAAGTGGATACAGGAAGAGTCAGGCAATCTGGATTCTAGTCTTGACCCTGTGGCATTCTGGCGTGTGACCTTAGAGAAGTTTTTCAGCCTCTCTGAGCTTTAGTTTTCCTACCATCAAGTGCGATCTGTATGTTCTGCAAAGCTCTTCACCCAGATGAGTGATTCTTCTATTCTGATTGCAGGGGAACATGGTATGCCCCTCCCCCTCTTGGGCATGCTGTGCTCTAGTCCTCAGGAGGGCTGGGAAGACTTCCGGGGGTCCTGCTGCTGGCCCTCATGTCTCGCTCTGTTTTCACAGGGTGGGAGAATGTCTATGGCTTTGATATGACCTGTATCCGGGATGTTGCCATGAAGGAGCCCCTGGTGGACATCGTGGACCCAAAGCAAGTGGTGACCAATGCCTGTTTAATAAAGGTCTGCAGACTCATTCTGCTGGGGCCCAAGCATGCTGGCAACCCAGCTGTGCCACCCTGGAAACCTGTGGGCCTGGAGTAAAAGCAATATTCAGCTCCTGCACTGCCCCGGCCTGGCAAAGCAAGGCCACCTTGGCCAGAGCCTTTGGCAACCTAAGGTGACCGCCAGTCAAAAGAAGATGCTCATACTAAGCAGAGTCACAGAGAGAGCCCCTGGACTCCACAGTGGCACAGCTGAGGGGAGGGAGTCAGTTCACATCCCTCGGTGGTGCAAAGGGAAGGGTATGGGGGAGGGGGCATCAGCAGAGAGGCAGGAGGGTATGCTCAGGTTTGGGGAAGCTCTTCCATTCCAAGGTGGATGGCCCTCTTAGGGAAGCAATCCAATACCTCAATCTGCTGTGTAATCGGCATTTATACTCCCACCTCCAAGCACACATCTGACCTGGCCAGACAGAGCTACTCAACCCCCTTCCCGAGTGGTCTTGTTTGTACATATGCTCTAACAACTTTCCTGACAAGACTTTCTTCGGTGCAAATGAAGAACAGCTGGTCAGTATCCTCGGCACACCGATCCTTAGTGTATTCTTATTATTAAATATTCAAACGTAGCAAATTTGAGAGAGTGAAAACAAAAGCTCCCCTTGACCTCCCCTCCCTTTCAACCCCACACTTTTCCTGGAGGTAATACTGTTCACATGTTGGATTGATCTTTCCAGCCCTTTCCTGAGAATTTGCATTTACAGACACTAATATATTATGTTGAACCATATAAACTACTGATATTTGGTTTTTTTAAATCTAGAAAGACATCACTTTCATATGGTTGAAGCTAACTTTTTAATTTAAAAATCTGGGTTCATTCTGTAAGTATTCATTGGCGCACGTAGCCCTCATCTTACTAAAACATACTTGCCGGCTCTGGTCCTGTATGTGTCACTTCTTTGCCAGGAGTATTGGGCTGGAGACCGGCAGCATTTTCAGGGGATAAAGGGGAAGAGTCCAGGGCCACTGGGGATGAGGAGAGATTTCTGAAGTTCTGATATATACCATGGCTTTGCTAGGTTCACAACTGTCCCTTGTCCCTGGGCACAGTCTTCCTAAGAAGAAACACAACTCTTGGTCCATAGTGTCATTGTAGCATTTAGAAGGGACCTCCGAGGGCAAATACACAGATAAGTCTCATCAGCTGCTGCTTCCTTGTAACATCCCGCCTAAGAGATGTGGCTGGAAATCTAAGTCTTGGGCTCTCTGTTGATGGGGTTCTCACTACTTCTTAACTCGGCCCATCCCAAGTCCAGGCAGGCTCAACTGCAAACAAACGTGTCCTTTTAGTTTTTTCCTATCGGCCCCTCGGTCCCTGAAGCCTCTCCCTGCCCCAAACAAAAGCAGGAAAGTATACTCCCAAACTGGTGCAACTGAATTTGCCTAAATGACATGTGGCAGCTATATGGAACCGTCAGGCACCTGTGTGTCATGGCCTTGGCTTGAAGGTACAACTCCTTCAATGTGCTGGGGCCCCAGGTCAATTTCCACCTTTTCCGCCTTTGACGGTAGGTGTGGCCACTGTGCTTCCATAGGTCTACTGCAGGTCACGTGGTGGACTGGCCTGCTTCTCCTCCCCGCACCCCACCCCCGCCCCCAGGCCACCCTGGCCTCCCGCCTTCTTCCCCCCACTCCCAGCAAGGGTCTTCCCCTTGGTTATACCTGAGTGCAGCCAGGGGCAAAACAACTGAACTCAGGGAATGGGGTGCAGAAGGGCACGCATCACACACTCCTGTAAACTCCTTGGGGCTGAAGTCCTGCCCCCTCCCTGTGCCCGCAACCCTTCTTCCTCTCTTCCCCGAGAAGGGTAAGGGCTGCCTGTGCATGCTTCTGCAACCAGGAGAGCCCCTCCATCAGCTTGCTCACCAGTGTGCTAAGCAACATTTTGCCAAGCCTGCTGGGAAAACACTTGCCCTTCTTCACACACTTAATTGCTACTTTCATCGCTATTAACGTTGCAGAGTGTGACACTTATTATAATTAAGACTCTGTTTTGACCAGTCTTCTGCTCTGAGACATCCATTTGTAACGTTATTTAGTGCTGGGGATAACAGAGACCTGGGGTTCTTCTGAGTATTGAGGCCTCCAGAGCCCTCCGCTTCACGGGGGTTCCCTGAGGCCTAGTCAGGGGGACCCCCTGTGGTGTCAGAGATGCTGCTGCAGAAGGAATACAGAAACCTTCCACCACAGGGCTCAGGGCTCTAGGGAGCCAGGTAACGGGTTTGGCTCTGTAGCCTTTGGGTCTGACAGGAGGGTGGACCTGAGCCCTGAGGGCCTCTGAGTCTCCAAAGCCTAGTCATAGCTGGCCACCTTCACAGATGGCCCAGCCCTCATTCCAAAAGACCAACTGCCTCTATTGTCACCATTTTATTTTATTTTATTTTATTTTATTTTATTTTATTTTATTTTATTTTATTTTATTTTATTTTATTTTAGTGAGCTCTATGCCCAACTCACAACCCCAAGATCAAGAGTCACATGCTCTATGGACTGAGCCAGCCGGGCGCCCCTCCATTGTCACCATTTTAATGTATAGCTTCATCACTTCTGTCTCGAAAACTTTTGTTCCTTCAGAGGCCCCTATTAAGATGCAAATATCTGTAGGACTTAGCGAACACTATCAGCTAAAAGGGGAGTCGATAGCTGAGAGTGGTTGATGTACATCTGAGAGCAGGACCCTATGAAGGAGGGATGGAGTGTGTGTGTGCGTGCACATGCGCGCCCTGAATGTCGTGAAGAAGTGAGGCGGGTGACTAGAGAAAGCAGCCATGTCCAGATGTGTCCCGGAGCCTACCTTTGGAGCTCACTGTCTGTGTTCAGGCCAAGAGGGCCACTCTCTTTAGGTAAGCGATACAGAGTGATGGAAGGTTTCGGATTCAGAGAGCAGTACAGTCTGAATGGATCTGAGGGATTAGGGGCTTGGTTTGGAGAAGAGGCCTGGGGCTGGGGGCAGGAACACTGTCGAGTGTGGAGGCCAGTAAGGAGAAGACTGAGGGCTGGCAGGTGCTAGGTTACACAGCGAGGGTACACAGACCCATAATGGGCAGCCTCTGTGCTGAGATCCTGTCCAACGAGGGGGCCAGGCTGCTGAGATAGCCAGAAGTACGGTGGAAAGACCAGGTGAGGCTGGAGGCAGAGGGACCGAGAGAAAAAGATAACAAGGACCTTGGAAAGAGTCTGGAGCCTGGCCGTCTGGCCCTGGCTAAGAAGCAAATGGTAGTCAGTAAGTATAGGCACCGTGAGCCTGGTGGACTGTGCTGATGCCATTAACAAAAATACAGTTAACCACATCTTGCTCTGAGTTGTGGAGCTGGAAGGAACCTTGGGCAGCATGTGGCCGGAGGGCTAATGAATGTCATGTAGGCTGACAGGCGCTGGCTTTAAAAAGGAGCCATGGATCAAACTTAGCAGGATGACATATAATGGAGGATCCTACACTCAGTTTCCAGGACAAAAGCAAAAAGGAGCATGAGCAGGATGCGGTGGAGGGAGAGGGCTTGGCCAACCGAGTGCGTCTGAGCCAGCAGTGTGCTCTTTGAGACCAGAGGCTGCTAGAAGTAGGTCCCAAACAAGGAGGGTGACAGAGTAAGAAATCATGACTTATGAGAAGTGAATGAAAAACCAGACACAGTTTATGTTGGAGAAGAAAAGGTTTAGGGGGCCCATATGAGCGGGAATAGGCATTTGGCTTATACCATGGGTGGAAGTTACAGAGACGGGTGTGTACTCTCCTCACTCGTTTTGAAGAGGGACCCGTCCATTGGAGATGTCAGGAAATGGAATCAGCTGCCTGACAGGTACTGAATACATCACCCACGAAGGTGTCCTAGCAAGCACCCGATGACGACTTCCTAGGGATGCTACCAAAAGGGCTCTTGCATTGATGGCTTTCTAATCCCGTCAAATTCTGCATGCCTGACCCATGGCTTCCCATTCTACTGATTCTTGTTCCTCATCCTTGGTTCTAGAAGCACAACAAAACTTGCATTGAGGTGACATCACCAAGGGGCTCCCCATTCCCCTAAATCTGCAATCCCACCCTCTTCCCAACTAATAGGTCAGAGCTTCAGCTTCCCCCAGGGGATACAAGGGCTATACACCACAGACCACAATAGGGCTCTGATCTGACTTGCCTCCTTGACCAAACCTCTTCCTCTGTCCACCCCCTGGAAACAGGACTTCTCTTTCAAGGCCCCGGGATGCTTTGCGTCTTCTTTTCCTTTATTTATTCTAGAAATATGTAGAGATAAAAGCCATTTCTGTTACATTATTCTGTGTCTTCCCTGCTCTTGTTTCCCCACCCTGAGACCCCTCTCCTAATTTTCTCCAATATCTTCCATCATCCGGGTCTCAGGAGAGCCCCTTGGAACCAGTCCAGGCACACGGGTATCTGTCTGGCTCTTACAGAGTCTTCAGACAGAGGTCCTTGCTACACAACCCCAACAATGGGAAGCTTCCTTAAACCTCACTGAAAACTGTCCGGATGCCTCTAGGGCTCTTGGGAGGTTTGCCCTGTCTCATCGGGGCCAGGAAACAGTAGGTCAGCATCCTCCACACAGAAAAGAACATGTTGCACATTGCAAACTGTCTTTCATTATACTTGCTCCCCACGCAACATTGATTTTCAGCCACTTCCCAACTGAAATTGTTAGAATTATTAGTTCTTTGTGTTCTCCGTTCCCCAGCCAGAACTGAAAAATTCTTACCTCTTATTTCTCCCCTTTTTTCTTTCTTCCTTTCTCTTTTTTCCCTTCCTCTCCCTCCCCTTTCCCTCTCCCTTTCTTCCTTCTTTCCTTCCTTCCTTCGTTCCTTCATTCCTTCCTTTCTTTCTTTCCCTCCCTCCCTCCCTCCTTCCCTCCCTCCCTTCCTTCCTTCCTTTCCTTCTTTCTTTCCCTCCCTCCCTCCCTCCTTCCCCCCTCCCTTCCTTCCTTCCTTCCTTCCTTCCTTCCTTCCTTCCTTCCTTCCTTCCTTCCTTCCTTCTTTCCCTCCTTCCTTCCTTCCTTCCTTCCCTCCTTCCTTCCTTCCTTCCTCTGTCTCTCTCCCCCGCCTTTTCTTTCTTTCATCCAGGCTTGGTGTAGATGGTCAGCAGAACTTCCCTTGGTCCAGTCTGTGACTGTGGGTGGGCTCAGGTCCTCACTCCTGAGATAATACTTAGTGTCTCCTATTGCTGGAAACTTGAATATCAAAAAATTGGGAAATGACTAATCTGGTTCACCCAAATCAAGGGGAGGGCTTGATAAAGCACAGATTGCTGTTTTGATTCCATAGGTCTGAGATGCCGTCCCTACCCCACCCACTCAGAATTTGCACCCAGGTGATGCTAATGCCTATCATTTGGGACTACACTTTGAGAACCACTAGATGAAGGGAGCAATGCTGAGGGGGACTGCTTTGAGGCTGCTCTGTTAGATTCAGGAAAGCTCTGTCTCATTAATCCTCCTCTCCCCTCTCCTCCCCCTCCCCCATAAGCCCCCATCCCCAGAAGATTGACCTTCCTAATTCTGTTCCCCACACATTCTGATTCAAATGTGTTTGCACCATTACCTGAGCTTACCCCACCCTAGAAAGGATGGAGGAGGTCCCTGGGAGGGCGGTGGGCAGGCTGGGGAGCCACCCCGAGAGTAATGACACCCCCAGAGAGTCTACTGTTGGTGGTCTTCCACGGGAAGGAAGCTGCTGACCAGGACCCAGACCTGGTGGAGGCACTAAGTGTTGGCATTCTCTTTCTTCTGGGCCACAGGAAGTGGACATTTATACGGTGAAGACGGAAGAGCTGTCGTTCACATCTGCCTTCTGCCTGCAGATACAGAGAAATGACTACATCCACGCCCTGGTCACCTATTTTAATATTGAATTTACCAAGTGCCACAAGAAAATGGGGTTTTCCACAGGTGAGCCTTTGGTGGGCACTCACTCCAGACCCTCCCTCCATGTTGAGACCCTCCATGTTGATGCTTTGCAGAAGTGACCGGGGTTGGCCTCTTCTTGGGGGCAGGACCTGGGGCATGAGCCAGGCAGGGGCCCTTGCTTGGCATCTTATAAGCCTTCTCCAGCACGCTTTTGGCTGCCAAAGGAGAAGGTAGATGAAAATAGGTATGGTAAGACCAGAGCTGAGAGTGTGTGTTGGGCAGGGAGAGGCAGAGGGGGGCGGCCCCATTTGAAAGGCACATTTGTTCTTTGAACATTTACTGAGCATATTCCGTGCGAGCGGTAAGGATATAGAGTAAGGTTTCCCTATCTTCACTGCCTTGCCCTACCACAGGATTCAACGGGTCTCTCAGTAGGCTGCAGCCTATGTCTCTCTGTCTCCTTCCTTTCTTTGTTGCTTCCACCCCAATCCTTCCTTCATTAAGTTCCTGACACTGTGCCCCAAAGCCCACCTGTTCTAGAAGCACAACAAAACTCCCTCCCTGCCCGGCTTCAGAAGTGTCTCATTTCCTGCAGCAGATGACCCCAAATTTCTTAGCCTGGTAAATGGGGGTTCCATGACCCGGCCCTAGCTCACTTCTGTCACCTCGCTTCTTACTGCCCCTCCTTTGCTTTGCCCTCTTCCCTTGTCCCTTCACTGCACACACAGCCTAGTCACACCGAACACCTTGCAGTCCCGGAACTTAGCAAGGCTTCTTAAGTCTCTAGGCCATTGTCTCTGCACACGCCAACCCCTTGTTCATCCAGGTGCACCATGGGGACAGGAGGGTCTTTTGTCAGAGACTCTTGTCATCTCCTTCCTCCCATATTTGTCTGCTAGGGCTGCTATAACAAAGTACTACAGGCCGGTGGCTTAAACTACAGAAATTTATTTTTCATAGTTCTGGAAGATCAAGGTGTCGGCAGGTTTGGTTTCTCCTGAGGCTCTCTCCTTGGTTTGCAGGTGGCCTCCTGCTCTCTGTGTCCTCACGTGGACTTTCCTCTGTGTATGTGTGCTCCTGGTATCTCTGTGTGTACCCTAATCTCCTCTTTCTAGAAGGACACCAGCCACACTGGATTAGGGCCTACCCAAAGGCGTTATTTTAAAGGCCTCTTTAAAGGTCCTATCTCCAAATACAGTCATATTCCGAGGGACAGGGGCTTAGGGCCTCAGCTCCAGACCCTCCCTCCATGAATTATGGGGGACACAATTCAGCCCCAAACACCTCCCCCATCCCCGCCCCTCACCTGGCCAACTCCAGCACAGGCCTCATCTCTCACCTCAGTTATTACTTGATGCCCTCCTTCACTCCTGGTCAAGGTTAGGCATCCTTCTTGGAGCTCCCTAATATCCTGTGCTTATGTTAGTCAGTCAGTCATGGTGATGTAAAAAAAAAGGGGGGTATAAAAAGTCAAGGAAGAAGTCCTCTTTCTATTGCATCCCAGCCTTGTGCCTCAGAGACATATGTTAATGATTTCTTTTGTATCCTTCCCAAACATTTCAATGGTACAGAAGCACATCGCTTTTTATTTGAAATACTTCTCATATAAAGTTGCAAAAATAGAACATAGAGCTCTGTGAACCCTTTACCTAGCTCGCCCATTGGTGGCATCTTATGTAACCACAGTACCACATCCAAACTACACCTTTTTTAAAACACCGGATAGCTCATACTAAACACGCTGCCCTCTGACACCTTGTCTTTATTTAACAATATACCTTGGAGAGCCTTCCACAGACTCACAGACGTAGCTAGTGTATTTTTTTTTTTTTGAAACAACTACACAGGATTCCAGTGCCAAATGTACCATTGTTTATTCAATATTTTCACTCTTTTTATGCAATTCTGTCTCCCCATGGGCTGGGGTCACATCTCATGAATCTCTGCCCTGCTGGTGTCTGCAGTAGGCTTGGCTCGCAGTAGGTTCTAAACAAATCTCCGTCCAGGGAGTATATCAAGATCCAAGTCCTGCCCTTGGGAACATGTTCATATTGATCATGCCTGTGAAGTCCTCCTGGGAAGTGGGAGCACGTTGTCGGGGGCGAGTGAGCGTGCATGTGGCAGGGGTCAATGTGTTCTACCAGAATCTGAGGATATGATCATTCACTTCCTGAGCCTTGGTGACAATGATCCTCTTTTACCTGTGGACAGGGGGGGCAAGAGATTTATCCAACCCCTCCCAGAGGGCTTTTTCCAGAACTGGTGTCTCCTGACCAACAAGACCACAATCTTCTGGTCTCCATCATCCAGGCCAGTGCTGGTGCCCCTTGTCTTGGGGAAAACAAGAGACCCCCCCCCAACTGGGGTCATTTTCAGCTACTACCTTCCTTAGTGGGGCAGCAGGTGAGATTGTCTTCCTGATGGTCAGGAATAGCCTGGAGGGGAAGGGAGGTTTTACCTGGACCTTGAAGGATGGGTGAGACTCAGCCTCACAGTAGGGGGTAAGGCAGCTGCGGGAGGGCTGAGCAGGAGCCTGCTTGAGGGATGGTGAGGGTTTGCTCTCAGCATTCAAGTCTCCAACCCACTGGTGCAGTTTCTTCCTATTCTGTGGTCACAACCCCACTGTAGTTCCTCACAAGTCCCTATGAGAGAAATGACAAGGACTGTGTTTCATAGGCTCAAATACCGTGGGTCTAGATCAAGGTCCGAGCTCACTCGTCTGTCTTTTTGCAACTATGGTGTTATGTTGCCTCCTCTTTGCACAGAACCCCGGAAACTCAGGTCTCAAAGGTCACCCAGAGGTCTTGCAGTCTTCCGTTTCCCTTCTCAAAGTGTGGTCTGTGGCCAGCAGCTTCAGCATCACGTGGGAACTTGCTAGAAATGCAAATCCTCAAGACTTACCCCCGACCTTCTGAATCAGAAACTCGGGGGTGTGGCCCTCCAGGTGATTGTGATACACAAATCAGTCTGAGAACCACTGCCCCTGTGCAGGACGGCTTGAACAAGATGCTTGTGAATTTGGCTCCTGTTGATGCCTTTCTGGAAAGATAATTCCATCTCCCTACTACGATATGCCCTCTTTTCTTATCAAAGCCTAGGTCTTCTGTCTGACGTAGGTCCCTCTTGATGCAGCATCCCCATATGTTTAGAGATCAGGGGAAATAATTTGTTTAGCCGATTCTTCAGCCACCTGTGGAATGTCCACTGGGGATTTTGCTACCAGGTAGTGTGGGTTTGGCAGTGGGCTTTTCAGACCCTCTGTAGTCTGACCGCCTAGAAAAGAGTATTTACTTTTTGTTTTTAAGGACTTCAGATGCACAGAATTAGATTAATCCTAATTCCTGGTTCATGACATCATTGGGTCAGGCACGGTTCACTTTCTGCTTGTTTATTTATTAATATAATGAACACCTGTGAACTCACCACTAACTCAGTAATGTAAATAAAGTATTATTAACTAGAACGCAATAGTAACTGGAAAGAAATGTATTATTGTTATTAGAATGTAAATGTATTATTTAATATCAAGAAATAAACTATTACTAATTAGAATATGAGTGTTAACCAGAAATACATTAGTGGCTATAATGATACTATTTATAATTAATAAGTAAATTAATTCACAGTCACATAATTAATCCCTGTGAGCTCATCACATAATTAAACAGATGCTCCACCCCATCTCATCACACCCCCCCCATATTGCCTCTAGATGAACATTATTCCAAATGATTTTGTGTTCTTTATCCCCTTGCTATTTTTAAAAAGTTTGATCACATCTATGTGTATGTCAGAACACTGTATTGTTTGGTCTCAGCTATTTTCGAACTTCATGCAGAGTGTAGCCTGTTGTATGTGGCCCCTTCCCATCGATTATCCGCCAAGCTTTCTGTCTCAGCCCAGCCACAGCTAGCTCTGGGGGGCCCACTCGAAAGCACACCACGTAGCATGCAGCTTGAAGACAGTCCCTGTTAATGGCTCTCGAGTCTCCTCTCTGCAGCTCCAGGCAGAAGCTGTTGAAAATGAGCACAGGAGCCCAGGGTTCCAGGCTGTGCCAGCCAGCGGGCATGGCTGCCCCACACCTTGGCCACATCCTCAGTGGGTGGGGGCAGGAAATGGGAACTGGGACCCTTGGGGCAGCTGGAGTGCGTGGAGGGGCAGTTGCTTGAGTAGAAGCAGGCCTGGGTTGGAGTCTTCGTTTTTCCAGGAGTCAGCCAGGTAGGGTGGCCATACATAGGAGATGGGCTTTGAGTAGTTTACTTTCTGGGACTCTGGCTTGTTATTTGTGAGATGATGTGGTCAGACCGAGATGCCTAGCAGCCCCTTCCCGCTTTGCCATCCCGTGACAATGAGTCATTGTAGCAGGTCAAAGAAACTTCTTGGTGCATAATCTTTCATTCTCTAAAAAGCTTCTGACCCCCCGGGGGAATATAATTGCAAATTGATAGCCAGAAAAAGTGCTAAATTTCAGGAAAAGCTACCAGCCACTTAGACACTGGGAAGTGAAACAGGGAGCAGGATTCCACTCCCTTTCTGAAAGCACCAGGAAAAATCTTCTTGTGAGGGGCCCTTGCCGTTCGTTCCCACAGCCCCCTGAGCTCTGCACCCCTGTCCTTGGTCAGGAGGATGACCCAGCGATCTGAGTGTCTTCTTGCTGAGGCTGCAGGATGTGAAGGGAGGCAAGGCTGTACAGGTTGCTGTTTCCCAAATTTAGAACCGTAACTGGCACATGATAGGCATCCTGAATTGATGTCTGTTGAATGGAGGAATGCATGCTGGGGGCAGTACTGGTCACACTCACTTAAAATATAGAACAAAAGCTGTCCATAATCCAGAGCCCAGAGAGACTGGGAAAGGGAGGGAGAAAAGGAGAGGTTGGCGTATGGGGTCAGGATATTAAGAGTATAAAGATATCTTCATAACAGGGAAAGCTGAAAGTCACATACATGATCTTGAAGGTTATAGTTGGGGCAGGGAAGGGAGGGAAAGACTTATTCCCTGATGAGAACTCTAGATGTCATCCACAGCCCTGTGTTGTGTACTCACCCTTGCAACCTAGCACCTTTCTAGATGCTTCCCCAGGACATTCTACACTGCTAGAGTGAGGCAGCACATCTTTGCAGGTCAGAACCATAGATTATGGATAAATAAAATTATATATACCACTTCCCATAGTGATTATATGGGACTTATATTATAATGGCTTAGTGATACCCTCACATTGGCCTAATGTGTCTGTCATAGGGTGACTATATAATTTATCTTCCAATTAAGGACACTTCTGATAGTGAAAGGGAGAGCTATTCATAGTTGTGCCACAAAGACAAGTAACCTGGAGTTGTCTTGGGCACAGCAGGATATTTGGTCACCCTTAGTATACCCTTTCCCCCTTGTCATCCCATCTAATCCTCAAAGTACCCGGGGAGATCAATATCACGCCCCACATTCTGCAGATATAGCAAATGAGCCCCAGGGTCATAGTGCAAACACATGGCAATGTGGAAGCAGGAAACTGGGCCTGTTGTTGCCTATTTAATGTCCTTTCCACTCTTGCCCATCTGGAGATGTTATTAGATGCAAAAGAGTGGGTTTGCACAGTGATTTCAGCCATGCTGTATGTCTACAACATCTGGGGGGAGATTTTTAAGTCTTGGCAAGTATGCCCCCTTCACGTCCCCCAGAATGACTGAATTCAAGTCTCCAGGAGTAGAGTCGAGACATCTGAATTTTAATCAGTTTCTCCTGGACACCCCGACAGAGTATTAGTATTGTGAAAGCTGGTTTAGATAATTAGTCCACAGCTAATGGACCCATCACAGAAATGAAATGTTTGGGGAGGTTCTCAAACTTTTGATGTTGATGGCAAGGGGAAAAAAATCACTTTCCTCCAACACAAGGCTGGCATATATTTTGGACAACCATCAGACACACCTAGGCTTGATGGCTGCCAACCCTGAGCCAGCAAAATCTCTGGGACTCTCTTAAGGCATCTGATTAGGTGACAGAAGGAAGCTGCTTGAATCTCCTTGCCTGAAGGTCTTTAAGAACAGGAGAGAGAGACACCTGTCTGACTGGTGTAGGAGGAAGTGGGGGCGAGAGTGCTTTCAGTCATACGCTGCCATTCTCTGCACACACCAGAGACTATCTTTTGACAATTTATTTAGATATAGTTGGCGGGGAAGGTGCTGGGACAGGTGGACTTTGTCCGTAGACAGCAGTATGCCTTAGAGGCCATGAAGGCTGGATGTGTTTGGGAATCTAGGATCTGAGAGGCACAGACTGCACATTCATGACCCTCCTTTGATCTTTTCCAAGTGCTCAGGCTGCTTTTCCCCCACCATAACTTTGAGTTTGTGTTGATCTCCTAAATGCACACATTGAAGGCTACACGAGTCTTTAACCAAACCACTGACCTTTGATCAAGCCAGTTCATTGCAAAGGGCGAAGAAAGACAGACCCTTCACTACCATTTAAATAGGTCTTGGGGTTTGTAAGATCTTAGGGGTTACCTGGTCTGGCTCAGCGCATGATAAATCCCGTTAGTGGTTGTTGTAGGAACACCTCAAGGCTGGATCTCAGGTAGCTCAGACGATTGCAGAACAGTCCTGATTTTTCCTGATGAATTAAAAATCTGCCTTCTAGTAATTCCCAGTGACTAGCCTTTGTTCTGTTTCCAACGCCATATATAACCCCACATGTAAGTCTTTCCATATGACAGCTTTTGAAGTATTTGAAAGGCACTTCTTATATTCTCCCAAGTCTTCTCATCTTTAGCTCTGGTCCTAAGCAAAGAGAAAATCAGTATTAAGGAGTCCTACATCCAGGTGGTGGAAGGTAAGATCCTAAAGGGCCAAGAGGAACTTACTATAATGGCTTCTTCTACTACCTACAGTTTTCAAAGCCTCCACTGTAATTGAACATCTGTGGGTACCCTGAAGCATAACGAAGTGTCTGCTCTTTGGGTTTTTGCCATAGCTCATTTATTCAGCTCTTACAGATCTAGCAAGTGTGGTGGTAGGCACCAAGGACGTCACAGTCAATAAGCCTGGCAGGGCACCTGTCCTCATGGAAGTTGCAATCCTATGGAGGAACAAACAGCTGAAAAAAGACGAAGGCCTTTATGCCATAGTGTGATAGACATTGTGGTAGCATAAGCCCAGGGTGGGCCGTCAGGCAAGGCTTCCCAGAGGAAGTGACCTTGACGGATGAGGAAGGGAGAGCTTGCTGGACAGGGAGGGAAGAGTATGCCAAAGACAGCTGGTGCTGAGGAAGATGGCCCATAAGCAGGACCCCTCCTTTGGCTTTTGAGCATGCAGTGTGTCGAGAGAGGCTGGTTGGGATTTAATGGCAAATACAGGGGAGGCGCCAGCATCAGTGCAGCTCTGGATCCTGCAGGAGTGCACTGTAGACCAGTGGTGGGTCTGTGGGATGAGAATTATGCCCCATTTCTTTTTTTAAAGATTTATTTATTTATTTGAGGGGGGAGGGGCAGAGGGAGAAGGAGGGAGAGAATCTCAAGCAGACTCCCTGCAGAGCGCGGAGCCTGATGTGGGGCTCGATCTCAGGACCCCGAGATCATAATCTGAGCCAAAATCAATAGCTGAACACTTAACCGACTGAGCCACCCAGGCACCCCATCCCTCATTTCTTTTTGATCCAGTTAGGAGGACACCGCTGAAACCCCACAGCAGGCTTGGGCCAAGGGTACTAGGTTTGGTTCTAGGGCAGAGAAATGGCAAGGAAAGCTATGTGTAGGATGGGGGTGTCAGTGGGACACTAGTTTAGCTCTGGAATTTGCATACATAATGTCATTTAAGGAGAGCCAGGATGGCCTACTCTACAAATCTCCCCCTTACACTGTCTGAATGTCTTCCCTCTGTTGAACTGATTACAAACAGTAGCATTTTGAGTTTCATTTGCGTTAATGAGTTTAGTTGGTGAGAGGGTATTCATCCCACCCCTTGGAATGAACTGGTAATACCAGCATCTTTCTCTTCTGATTCCCTGGAAGATCAGCAGCCCCGAGGAGATGGGAATTTGATGGAAGGAGGAGCACTGGGGCCGAGTGAGGATTTCTGGGGCTTGGCGGCAGGCTATAGGGGCTGGGCACTGACCCTGCAAGAGTGCTGGGTATTGGTTCAGTGAATCCCAGAAGAAGCCCAGCAACTTCTAGGCAGGGTCTCAGCCTCAGACCTTCTGGAGATATCTTCTCTGATCCTTCCTTCCTACCTCCCCTATTCTTCTCCCCTCAGCCCCCGATGCCCCCTACACCCACTGGAAGCAGACTGTCTTCTACTTGGAAGATTACCTCACTGTCCGGAGGGGGGAAGAAATCTATGGGACCATATCCATGAAGCCAAATGCCAAAAACGTGGTGAGTGCTGAGGAAGTCTCTGTCTGGGCCAGGGTCAGAGAGAGGAAGGGACCCATTGAGCTGGCTCCCTGCAGCTGCCAGGACCCCCTTGCCCAGGTGCCCGAGTGTCTTGTGCACAACCAGACAAGGTATTGGGGGAGGGGCAGTAGAAAGCCTGGTTTGGATCTGACAGGTGTCATTGAAGGCCTCCAGCCGTGGCCCCTTAACACTCAAAGATGATAGATTTTTCTCAAGGCCCCGCTCTGGACTTTCAGCCTTGAACAGCTTCCAGTTCTTCACCCAGGGGGCTTTGAGCACAGAGGCTGTTGCCATGGGTTTCAGATCATTTAGAACAAGCCAAGCCAGGAAATAACAGTTTCTGGTGGCCTGGAAGATGTTTGGTTCACATTTCTTCAGTGGCCCTGGTGGCTTGGGGATCATGTGATTCTTTTTGAGTAGCCCCAGGTGCAAGCATGTGTGTTGAAAGAGTCTAGAGAATGCTTTGAGGGTTGTGCCACACAAGACTCAACCACCCCACTCTGTTTTCTCTCAGGATGAAATCAGTGGGAACATTTCTATGTTATAACAGGAAGGGTTTAGGTTCAAAATCAAAGCACTTCCTGTGAGGATAATGAGACACCAGAATAGATTCCCGAGGGCTGTTCGTGGGAACCCCTTAGCTAGAAAACCTTAGAAACGGTAGTTGCCCACCCCCCTGCCCGCAGGAGTGGGAGGCGCTCGACTCGCTCACTCCCACACTAATGCTGGGACCCTTCGTTCCTCTTTTGCAGCGAGACCTCGATTTCACAGTAGATTTGGATTTTAAAGGACAGCTGTGTGAAACATCTGTATCTAACGACTACAAAATGCGTTAGCACACGTGGGAAGCTGCAGCGAGCGAGCAAGAAGAGAAACTCTTCCCTCGATCTGCGGCTCTGTAACAAGGAATACCGTTTGCAGGACTATACACTTGAAAACCAGAGTTTTAAATTCTGCCTTGAAGATTGGTGAACTCACCAGGGCTCCTGTGGGCCCTGCCACTAGGACAGAGAGCCTCCAGCTCCCCAGCTCGGCTCTGGGAGCCCTTCACCGAGGCTTTGTTGTCGCAGACAAAGAGCAATCTCCAGTGTGGTGGCTGGGGCCCCGAGGATGGAAAAGTACACACGTATACCCATTGTCCTCCTTAACTGTGAATCTCCGGAACTTTCAAGTTTTGCATGCTGCAGGCATCTAGGACAGATTGCTTCACTAGAACCTGGAGACATAGTGTCTTTGATAGCATAAGCCAGATTACCCGTCTGCGTGGTGCCGTGTGCGTGCGTGCGTGCGTGCGTGTGTGCGCGCCTCCAGCGGATCCATTAGTTTCTTTACCCACAACACCTGTATATGAATGCATATACAACCACGTGGGTGTATTTCTGTGTTCATTCAGGGTGTGTGTGTGTGCGTGTGTGTATGTGTGTGTGTGCGTGCGTGCGCGTGTGTGTGTAGAATATATATTACTCTGAGAGGAGATTCTGTTGCTTTCGAATAGGAATTTGTTTTGTGATTAGTTCTCCCCGTTCCCCGTCCCTTACAGATGTTAAGCAGCTATGAAACGTTCTCTGTACTAGCTCTGGTCTCCTTTTGACTAGACTGTGGCTCTGAACCCTGAGCATAGTACCATGCACTCTGTTGGCACTCAATAAATGCACATGAGAGCGAATCGATGGCCTGGCTGTGTTCCTGGTGCTCTGGGCTGGGAGGGCTCGGAAGGACATCAGAGGCCCCATAGGAACGGGAGATCCAAGGAGCAATGGATGCTGCTCCCAGATCCCAGAAGGCAGCTCATGGTCGAAGCAGCCGTGAAAGTCACGACTGGTTCAAGGGCATGTTCGCTGCAAACTCTCAGGGGGTGGGAAGAGGGACTTAGCAGTGAGGTGGGGGGATGTGAGCTAACCAAGAACGCTCTAGAATAGGAGGCTACATGTTGCCTGGAGGGAGGCCAAGCTCAGGAACAGGAGAATCCGGGATATGCGTCCTGCTGGGAGGGCCCGGAGAAAGCAGGAGATGGTGGTCCTGGGTCCCTGGGGAGAGACTGGGGCAGGGTCTGAGTGGAAGGCTAGTGGGGAGATTGTTCTTGTCCGAGGTGCTGAAAGTTTGCAGCACTGCACAGAGTCTCATCCCTGCTCCCTCACCCCTGGCCAGTAGCTGGCCTGGCCTGCCACCCTCCGCACCAACAGGAGCTCACCCACCTTGACGGGGGCCTTCCCACTGAGCCCCAGTGAGACTGGGTCCTAGGATGGTACCCCAGGTTCTCACTGCAGCTCCCCCATCCTCAGCATGGTTGGTAAATCTCCAGTGCCCTCAACTTCTTCAACCCTGCAGGGTTGAATCGTCAACCAGATTCTAGACTCTGGTTCCATCGTGGAGAGGGCAGAACCAGATGAGGGATTTCTGTGATTGGGAACAATCACCCGAGGGAAAGACATGGGCCTTACCTGTGGGCAGGAACCCAGGCCTAGCTGCCTTGAAGATTCCATTGCCAAGGAGCCTGAGGGTCTGCCTCTTTGCTGTGTGGGAAGGAACAGATCCTGGGCCATGGAGGTGTAGGCTTGCCTCAGTGGACCTTGGGCAAGTCACATCATTTTCCTTATTACCACTGAGGAAAGGGAGCTGGACTAGGTGAATGTTTTCCACATTGTGTCCTGGGGAGCCCTAGGGCTTGGGGGAGGTGCCAGGTCAAGGTGGGCAGAGCTATGGATTTCCCTCTCCCCAGATTAAAAAAAGAAACAACCCAATGCTTCCCTTATCTGTTTTAATTTTCTTTGGGAAAAGGATTCTACTACTCAAAATAAAAATGAAATAAAGAAATGAAAAGGAACCAAGACCAAAACCAAACACCTCCAAAAATGATGTATCTAGGTGACCCTGGAGTCCCCCTGGCCCTAATACTCTGAGGTCAGTGGAATCTTGGACCCTCTCTCTCTTTCTCTTTCCTTCTCTCCCACTGTGAGTTCTGTGCAATTTCACCGGAAGCTGCCCCCAAGCAGCATTTGGGTCTCAGCTGGGTGCCTACCACTTGGCTCAGAACCACATTTTCACCCACCTGCATCTTTATGTTATCTCTTGCCCCCATCAGCTCTGAAATATTCTCTTTAGAACCACTGTCACTCAGAAAGGGGGACAGGCTCTGTGGGCAGATATGGGTTCTTTGCCTGGATTTTAAAAGGGCCCTCCTGAAGGCACACATAGCTCTGTGGATGCTCTACTTGGCAGGCAAAGTGAATTTCAGTCCCCCCTGTCCCTTGGTCTGGCACAAAAACTGCACAACAGTACTCAGGTGCCCCAAGAAAAGCTATGCTGGGCCCGTTGGAGCCCGTGTTTGTTTCCTTCTAGCTAGTAGAAGGCTGCCCTGCATTCCAATTCTAGCCAATCATACTTTCCATTAGAAACCTGTCAGCAAAACTTGCAGCCTCCATCCAAGTGTGGTAACTGAATCTCCGTGGGATGGGAGTCAGTGTACTTTGCCAGGTATGGTGAAGCATTTTGATCTGGTTTAGGTTTGGGTTATTCTTTAGCTTCTGAGACAGGAGATCTCATCTGCATCATCTCCCCTGGGAGAGACACCCCAGGTGCTGGGAAGAAAAAAGGGCCCTTTGGAGGTGGTGGGTGGAGCTGAGTGGGCCCCAGACAGAGGGAGGTAGAGTAGCACTTGGCTTGGCTGCAGGTGGGGCGTCCGGGGGCTGGCAGTGCCTTTGAGAAAGATGAGCAACTCCAGCAGCAGTGGCCCCTACCCTTCCATAATGTACTTGTTGGCTTCCCCAGAGTCCTGGAGTTAGGGGCAGAGGTGCCCCCACCCGTTCTGTAGCAGGGACCCACTGAGGCCCCAGGAGGAGGAGTGGGGTTGTAGCAGAGCTGGGCCGGGACCTGAGTCTTGCTCAGTGGTCCCTCCACCACCCGTGCGGGTCCCTCTGAAGCCAGGCCTGGAGGCCTCTCCTTGTACCTGGACAAGTACAGCTAACATCATGTAGTCCATATGTTAGACAAGAAGGACAGAAAAGCTTGAGGGGACAGCAGTGAATGTGTTAGGAGAGGGAAGGGGGCTTGAAGAAGGACATGGGGGTGGGGGCTCCCCCAGAGGCCATTTGAGGGAAACGCAGTAGTGGCTTTTCACTGTGGTGGCACTTGGGGAACTCCTACCTTCTGCCTTTCCTTGGGCAGGGAGCCCAGCCAAGTTCATGGAGGATTCCATCCATGGTCAATGGGGTAAAATTGTACATTAGCAGGAGCCAATCAGGATGATGACACCCCCCACGCCGGATGCTGCAGGCATTTGGGGCCTGCAGGCATCCCTGACATTGCTGGGGGACAGGGGAGGATTGGGCTGAGCGGAGGCCCAGAGGTCCTTCAGGCCTCTCCAGCCACCAGAAGAGAAGAAGGTCACCCCTGCAGCTTGCCCTGGCCCTGGGTCTCCAGCCCCTGTCGCGTCATTCCCATCTCTGCTCCTGGGTTGCAGGGGTGAGGCCTGGGGAGGCAGGAAGGAGCACCTCCACAGCAGCCCCTTCCTCCTGCCCACGGGAATGCTCTAATGGGAACTGTAATTTCCTTCTGATTCAGTGGAAAATAAGCAATATCTGCTTGGAACACGTTCTGCATCCAAGCTGGTGTGTGAGATGGGGTCTCGGCATGACAACAGAGGCGTGGCAAATATGACTTCACTTATGAAACCTCTTCTGTCCCTGACCCTACCTTTTTTTTTTTTTTATCCTTAAAGACTGTACAAACCTACTAGTGCACTCCTGTCCTCTTCTTCCTCTTTGGGGGAACTTCTCCCTTCCATTCCCAGCCGACTTCTCCCCACACCCACAGCCAGGGGGCCTCTTTTGGGGTCTTATCTGAGCTTGTCTCCCTGAGTCACTCTGAGGGTCGTTGCAAGCATGGTCCCTCTTTGCCTTTAGAACGCAGGCTCCAGGGGCGGGAACTGGCCTCTCTCTGCCCATCCCCTTGAACAGCATGGGGTGCAGGTGGGAGACGGTGACAGCTGGCCAGCTTGACATCATGGAATGTGTCCAGGAGCCATTCTAGGATTACCGGCTTCCTGTCCCTCTATCCTGCCCCTGGGGAGAGGCTGACATTTTCCTTACTCTTGTACAAACCACCCCATGGAGGCCGTCTCCCCTGTGCGAGGCCCTCCCTGCTCCCCTGTCTCTACAGCCTTCCTCCCCCGGGCACAACAGCTGGAGCCCCACCTCGAGGCCCTGCCTGAATCAGGACCTCTGCAACACAGTGCAGTTAAGCCAGACATCTCAGCCCATTCTCATGCCTAGGATCAGCCACCCAGCTAAGACCTTGTCCTCGGCCTAGGGGCCAGCTGTGATCAAGGGGTGATCGCCTATCTTTCATCTTTGAGTCTCTCTTATTCTTGCACTGCTCTCCACCCCACCCTGCCACTGCACAGAGGGCCCCCACCTTGGGTTCTGGAGCCCTGTTCCCGAAGACATATTTTTCTGGTTCCCTGCCTAGAGTCTTGAAGAGCTCCTCCCTGCACACCGGGCTTCTGAGCACAACCCCATCCATGTGGCCTTCCAGCTTGCCTTAGACCCTCGGGCCTCCACAGGCTTCCCCCAAACCCTTGGCTTGTGGTCTTGGGATTGCCAGGATAAGCCTGCTTGAGGATGGGTGATCTCCTCACACCTGTCTAACCACATCTAGAGCCTCCCAGGCTGCCCGGAGCCCAACCCATGGAAAGCAACAAGCTCATATTCAGCTCAGGCTCAGACACAACACGTTCAACAATCAGAAGTTTGGCCAACAAGCATTTATCAGCTACTTAACAGGCTCCTGGCCCTGAGCTAGGCAATGGCAGGCAGCAGAGTCAGCAGGCACTGTCCCTACCCTCACGGCCACACTGGCTGGTTGAAAAATGAGGTCCCTCAGCCACCTCCCTCAGCAGCCCACTCTACCCCATCCCACCACATCCGTAGTCTGAGCCCAGCTCAGTGTCACAAGCCCTGCCAGGCTGGGCGGTGAGGTTTTAGCCTTCTTAGCATCTCTCAGTCATTAAGCCTATGAAACAGAAGGAAAATATGCTATCTGTGAATCCCATAGAAGGACCCAGTCTATCATTTTCAGAGAATGACAGCACTCAAGGAGACCCGGGACCCTTTTTGATCCTAACCATAAGTCATTTATCATAGCAGAAGTGAAAAGGGTCTTTCCCAAATACTAGGCTCCAGCTAGCATCTCAGCCTCAGGGGCAGCCAGAGCAAACTGGCCAGAAGAAACTCCCTGGATGCTACGTCACTTGACCCAGGCCCTGCTGTCCCTCCTTCAAAGGGAAGCATCTGTCACTGGACAATTCTGCCACACACCGTGAGGATTGGAGCCAAAGACTGAGGCAAACCCCAGTGGGGCCGCTTACTAACTGTGGGGCAAGTTACTCTACATCCATGAGACTCAGAAAGAGATGACCTGGAGGAAATGAGATTAATATAAAGCATGTTTGGAATGTGTAAAGCGCAATCGCAATTCCAGTTACAATTGCTATTTTAATAATATTTCTGCCCTGCATGCCAACTCCGTTATTGAGAAGCATGCCTGGGTGCCAGTGCCTGTGGGCCTCTGAAGGTCCTGGGGGCGGCAGGCTCTGCTGTCAGAGCCAAGGTCAGCAGCTGGTGCGGCCCCAGGACTGCAGGCTGGTCACTGTAGGTGACACACATGTAGGGTTTCTGCCAAAAGCCCTGGGCAGAGCGGCCTGCTTACTGGCTCCTGTTCATTAGCTCTTAAAGGCCTCACAAGTGGTTTGTGGAGATCTCTCAGACCTCCAGCAGGAAGTGACTGACTGACACCAACAGCACGTGTCCTTCCATTAGAATGAAAAGATCCTCAATCAGCGAGATGCCGTAGCCCCACCTGGGGCACCTGGTCAGGACCCCCACTTCTGGCTCTCTCCACCTGCATTTCCAGACACAAGGACTTCCCGGTGACCCTGAGACCGATCCTAGAGTCTATGTCTAGTGCATGATTCATATCCCACGGAGAAGAGCAGTAGCAATCCAAAATGTTCGCTTTACTCTGGAATCAGACACATGTTGCTATTCCCAGGAGACTTTTCCTCTAGTGGTATTTGGTTGTGATTAATAATGTATTGAGTTTGTGTACTCAGAGCACCTATTCTCTTTGAGGGCCCGGGTTAGTGGCTCGGGAGCATGCTCTGGGCCTGGCAAGAGGGATGAGTGGGGACCAGGCTGGGAGCTTCATCTGGATTGCAGTAACCATGGAAATGCTTAGATGAGAGCTGTCTGGCTCCACTTAATAGGAAATAACCAGCCACCTCTCCAGTGTCACAAATTGTCATTAATGTGGCCGAGGCACATGCCACTGTGGCATTGTGAGTCAGAAGGCATTAGAAGAACAGAAAAATAGGGATCCTTCTCTGTGCCCAGGGCAAGGATTGAGCCTCCCAAGAGAACATCAGTGCAGGGAGGAAGGAGCAAAACCCAGAGATGCTGAAATGCTTTGCTGCACACACCGCCACATGTCACCACGAAACATGAAATCTATTTGAGGACAAGAGAGGGTACCCTTGCCACTTGTTGTCTGGAGACTGGGCATGGCTTTCGGATCAAGCACGGGATGCTACTTCATCTTCAGCACAAGGACTGTGGTTCCATCCCAGTTGGAACCAGGAGAGCTAAGCAAGTAGTTTTTCCTAACTTACCCCCTTCTGTAGAGATTTCTTGAGTCCCTCCCGTGTAGCAGACATGACGCTAGGCACTGGGAACACAGGAGTGAGCAAAACAGATGCGTCTGCCCTCCTGGAATGTACAGGAAACGGGAAGAGCAGAGCCTAGACAAGAATGATAATATGATGGAAGAGGAAAGGCAGAGGCTGAGGGAATAAGAGCCTCTCTGGGGGCACCTGGGTGGCGCACCTGGTTAAGCCTCCTCCTCTTGATTTTGGCTCGGGTCATGGTCATGATCTCAGGGTCATAGGATCGAGCCCCACAGGGGCTCTGCACTCATGGGAGTCTGCTTGTCTCTTTCTCCCCTCTGCCCCTCCCCCTGTTGCACTCTCTCTCTGAAATAAAGAAATCTTTTTTTTTTTTTTTAAATTTTTAAGACAGCCTCTCTGAAGATACGACTTTAAGCAGGAGCTCACAAAAGCAGAAGCAGAGGGGCAAGGCAAGGGAGGGAGAAGTGGGGAAACATCTATGCCCAGGCCCAGCCCAAAGGTGGCCAGAGGGAGTGACACATTTGGAAAAGAGGAGAAGAGAAGAGCGAAGGCCAGGGCCAGGGGAGAGCAGTGAGAAGATACAGCCAGGGCCCACGGTCAGGAGCCTCAGGAGCCACCATGTCAGGGAGCTATTTGCCTTGGGCACTGAGAAGCCACTGAAGGTTTAATGAGGAAAGTGACAAGACAAGATTTGCACCCCACGCATGCTCACAATTTAATGAGCTCAAGTTGGCAGTCCTTTCCCCTGGAATCTGGTAATAGACTTAACCCACTGCCTGCTTCAGAAAACCACAGACGACCACAGACAAGGTCAATGTAAATTGGGCAGAGCCTCTAGGAGCCACGAGTGGAGGGTGTAGATTGAGGCTTCTCTGGGATGCTGCTATGGAAAATGGCTTGAATACAATTGCTTCATTGTAGGGTTGCCTTGTTCACCAATCAGGGATCCACAAAGGGGCAATTTGTGCAACTCTGAGATTATTTGCATTATCCTTTCTGGTGTCATGTCATACTGTTCTCCGCACAAGGATGGCTTCCCCTCGGCTCAGAGGATGTAATGTCTGGGAGGCAAAAGGTAGGGTTTGTACGAGGCTGGCTCTGCGTCTTGGGATGGTTCTGCTGTCTCCGAACCCCTAGGCAGCTGTTTCCAGGGGTGCATAATGCTCAGCATCGCTTTCAACTCACAGACGGATTCTTGAAGCATCTTTCTGAGGCTTCGTGGGTCATAATGGGTTTCTGATATTATGACAATTACTTCCGGGCCACGGTCGGTTAGCTCAGTTGGATACAGCATTGTGCCTGAAGCCAAAGATGGAGGCTTCGCAGATTCACCACTCAAGTTTCATGGTCATGGACGATGCCTTGAACTCCAGCCAGCCTTGGAGATGAGCAGACCTGGGGCAGAAGGCTGACTCTTGCAGCCAGTGGCCCTGAGACCTGCCCTGGGTTGCTGGGAGTCTTTGTTCCTGTGTGAATTCTTCTCTGTTAAATGTGGACGAGACTAACACCTTTCTCCAGGCGCTGCGCATGCAGCACGCAGCACACATGGCAGCAGCTTATAAGCGCTGCTCCCTGTTTTCGGAACCGAGGGCCCCAGGTGAGAACGTGCGGGTGACTCTGGGTGTAGAGCCTCTGCCCGCAGGAGATGGGAATGCTTGTTTGGGGGGGCCAAAGAGAAAAGGCACACTATCCTGTTGCTTGGAAACAATTCTGCAAGTGGTATTTGCAGAGGTCTGGATTAGGGACACCCTGGGAGGTCAGAGCAGGGCCAGGGCTTGGGGAAGCTGAGATCATTAAACGTGACTCAGGCCCCAGGCCGCCAGCTGCATGGGGCAGTGTTGGACCGGGAGCTCATAGCTGGCCATAGTGGCCTAACAGGACCTGCGGTCACCCGGGAGCAGAGGAGCACGGGCCACGCTGGAGTGTGGACTCTGGAGCTAGGACCCCAGTTCTCCCTCTCCTGGCTGCATAACCTCAGGAAAGGCAGCTAGCCTCTCCCTGCCTCAGTTTCCCTGACCTGTATCCTGGCGGTACTGTTCTCAGAGGAAGATGGGAAGGATGGAATGAGAACCGTGCTGAGGACGCAGTCAACAGGTGTATGTCCGCTGTCATTGCTGATTACAGGCTAAGGCTCCGACTTCTGCTGGGCTCTGAGCGCCTGCGGGACTCAGACACGTTGGCCTCTGTGAGCCTCCCCACTCGGCTCCCTGTGTCCTGGGCAGCTCTCTGTGCCCACACTTACGATGCTCTATTAGCAGTATCTGGTTTTGTGTTCACTGCCCCCCTCCCCAGCCCCAAGACTGCAGTCTTCTGGAGGGAAGGTTCTACAGCTCACTTATGTGTGTGCTTCAGTGTTGAGTAGAGTCCCATGGCCCATCAGAGACATGGGGTAAATATTTGCCGAAGGGGCAGATGATGACTCGCTGCCATGACTCTCTTGCCCGTTGCCAGTTTCACCTGTTGCTCCTGCTCTTGGGACCTCCGGTGTGGCCCCCTCTAGGCCTAGGGGTTCTCATCTATGAAACGAAGGTGCTCGCTGGGCATGATCCCCAGGCGCCCCCTTCCCCTGCCTGCACGACCGGCTGGAAGAATCTGACTCTCCCATTCTGCAGTTCCACGGCCCTTATTTTGTGACCCTGGGCTCAGAGCTGTCCAAGGAGATCCGGTGCCTGAGTTTTCAGTGAAAGGAGGAAGGCTGCTGGGCTTTTTGTGGGGGCAGGGTCAGGGTGAGAAATACGGCTCAAGAGGGAAAGTGAAGATCCCTCCCCACTGCAGAAACACCCCCCAGAGGCTTTGCCAGTGAGCAGCCAAAGGAAACGGGAGGGGGGCATGGATACAGGTCTTTTCTGGGCCCTTGACTGCACTTTATTAGTCTGTGACTCTCCTGAGATGGGACTATCTCTTGGAAAATCATTTTAATAACCAAGAGGAAATGGAATTAGGGGTCCTGGCTGCCTGCTGGCCAGGGCTAGCTGACTCTCATCCAGCCGGGGACTTCATTTGGCTCTGCTAATATTGCCTATTGATGATCTCTGATTAGATTCCCTTTCATGTGTCACTCCCCAGAGTGTCCCCAAACAAGGAGACCTGTGGAGAGGTGGGCTTCTGAGGAAGTTGAGGGAATGGGTGGGAGGAGGAGGGCTGCACAGGTGTTCAGGATCCAGGGTGGAGGGGGTGCTGGGATTGATAAGCAGCAGATGGAAGCGGAGGGCGAACAATATGGTCACATCTAAGCGCAGTGACTCTGGCCCCAGACTTAAGAATTCGGGGGCTGGGGGCGCCTGGGTGGCTCAGTCGTTAAGCGTCTGCCTTCGGCTCAGGTCATGATCCTAGGGTCCTGGGATCGAGCCCCACATCAGGCTCCCTGCTCTGTCGGAAGCCTGCTTCTACCTTTCTCACTTCCCCTGCTTGTGTTTCCTCTCTCGCTGTCTCTCTCTGTCAAATAAATAAAATCTTAAAAAAAAAAAAATCATGACGAAGGGGCGTCTGGATGGCTCATTTGGTTAAGTGTGTGCCTTCGGCTCAGGTCATGATCCTAGGGTCCTGGGATCGAGCCCCACATTGGGCTCCCTGCTCGGCGGGAAGCCCACTTCTCCCTCTCCCACTCCCCATGCTTGTGTTCCCTCTTTCGCTGTGTCTCTCTCTGTCAAATAAATAAATAAAATCTTTAAAAAAAAAAAAAAGGAATTCGGGGGCTGGACAAGTTCTAGCTCTGTTGCTCACAGCCATGCTCTGGAGGAGGTCCTCATGCTCATAAGTCTCCAGTTCCACAGACAGAAGTTGATCTACAGAGGGTGTCGTGGAAGAAACTTGTAAACTCTAAAGTGCTGTATAGTCCTGGGTTTTCTCTTAACCCCTGCCCAGTCCACAAACCACATCTAGCTTTGACTATTTATGTGCATGGAGGAAATTCGGACCTGGAGAATTCAAAGTAGTGGATGATACAAAATCTAATTTTATTTGGCTTGAGGTTTGCAGTGTATAATCCCTAAGCCCCCACCTCCTGAGAAACCATGTTTCCTAAGGCTCACTGGATTTAATTGGAAAAAAAAATCAGTGGTTAATATTTAGTGACTTAAGGTATGGGATTGATGTAGCCCGGCTGGGTCCAAGTGCACAGAGGGGCTCCTTGGCTACGTGCAGGATAGAAATCAAATGCAAGCCAGCAGGAAATGAGAGCAGAGTTTATTGAAGATACAGAGAGAGCGCAGATACAGAGCACATGGGAGACTCGGAAAAGAAAAGGAGAGTCTCGTCTTTGCTTGGGGCCTGGGGTTTTATTGAGGATTGTGGTCTGGTATAAGTGTCCTCTTAGGCATCCTGGAACTGGTTCGAACAAGGATAAGGGTCCAGGTGTCCTCTATAAGTCACTTATTCCTTGAAGTCAGGAGGTCTTGGTACCAAGATGTCCAGCACCCGTGGGCTGGAATACGCACATGATGGCTTCATGAGGTCATTCTCACCCAGTCCTTCCTTAGATGTTATATCCTGTGCTGGATGACTTCCAAAGAAATCATTAACTCCTTGTCCTTTACAAGGAGGACACACATTATTTGCACTAAAGAGACATGTAAAGTAGGGGTGCAAGTCCCAGCAAGAATAGAAGCAGGACAAGGAGCAAAAGTCAGATTTTGATGGAGCTCTTCAGCTTCCCTATCCCAGAAGGAGGAAGGAATGGCCAGCCTGGGAACACACTGGGCTGTGGGAAGGCAGAGAGGGAAGCCAAGGGATAAAATGTGGCCTGGTTCATGGGCAAACACGGGTCATGTTGAAAGTTGAGGTTGGTTGGTTATGAGGTTCTTTCTCCCTTCTCGCCACACCCTGATTCTCTCAGCACAGGATCCTGGGACCAGCGCCAGAAAGCCTCCCCTGTCTTCCTGCCCTGAGTGACAGATTTGACCCTGTCACTTCCCTGTTTAAAACCCTCCGCGGGTTCCTCATCACTGACAAGATGGCATTTAAACTCCTCTGGTCCAGGCAGGCTCTCAAGGTTTGGCCTCATCTGCTTACATCCCCGGATTCATTCTCCATCCCCAACCCCAGAATCCTCATCCCACATCTGCCCACAAGCCTGGCAGCCAGCCCGGCTGGATCCCCAAACCGCCTGCCTTCTCCCACTTCTCTTCCTGTCATCGCTACTCCCCACTGCCCCCCTTCTGTCTTTGTCTGAGGGCACAAAAGGCAGCTTCCCCCCACTCCAAACCCAGGGACAACTTAGTCTCTAACTTCCCACATCGCAGGGCATCCTGCCCTGTCCCTCTCATTTCCCATTTCTCTGCTAGTTAAGTTCCACTGACTTTGGGCTCCTTGATTTTTTTCTCCGTTTTTATGGTCCAAGGGCATAGTATATTGCTTGGCACGGTGGCATATATTCAAACTCTCATGGAAAGTATTTCAAGCCATCAGTGGTGGGACTACTGGGGAGGGAGTCGGGGATGAAACTGGAACGGGTAGAGAGTGCAGTTTCCTCAGTGTGTGTGGTGTGTGTGTGTGGTGTGAGTGGTACGTGTGTGTTTGGTGAATGTGTGCATGTGAGTATGAGAGTGTGCGTGGTGTGCTGGAATGTGTGTGAGTGTGTAATATGTGTGGTACATGTGTGAGTGTGTAGTATCTGAGTATGTGATGTGGTATGTGTGTGTGTGTATGGTGTGTAAGTATATGGTGTGTGTGTGATATCTGAGCGTGTGGTGTGTATATGGTGTGTAAGTATATGGTGTGTGTGATATCTGAGCGTGTGCTGTATGCTGTGTAAGTATATGGTGTGTGTGATATCTGAGCGTGTGCTGTGTGTATGGTGTGTGAGTATATGGTGTGTGTGTGATATCTGAGCGTGTGGTGTGTGTATGGTGTGTAAGTATTTGGTGTGTGTGATATCTGAGCATGTGGTGTGTGTATGGTGTGTAAGTATTTGGTGTATGTGTGTGTGAGTTGTGTCTGAGTGTGCGGCGTGTGTGGTGTGTATGTGGTGTGTGTGCATGTATGAGTGTCTGAGTGTGTGGTATGTGTGTATGGTTCTGTGTGTGTGTGCGTGAGTGCTCTATCCACAGACACATGATGAATTTGGTGTAGCACCTGAGCCCCAACTGTCCCTCGTGAGCGTAGAGCATCAGCACGTGGCTGCTTTCGAAGGCCTGGTAACTGAGAGGGCGTGTAATGCTACGGAGGCCTCAGAACCCTGTTAGGCCATCGGCCTCACTGATGGCCGGTTACGTGGCCATCAGCAAGTCCTTGAAATTCTCTTCAAGAATCCAACTGGAGGGAACAGCATGGGCAAAGACAGAGGTACAAAGAGCAGACCCAAGGTCAAGAAAATGTTCACACACAAGCAGAATATTTTTCTCTTTCCATTATTCCATTCCATTATTTTTATTGCTAATAATGGTAATATTAAACAAAATTTTAAAGCTCTTTTAACTTTACTTACATCAGAAATTCTGGCGTGTGTGTGTGGGGGGGGCGAGGATCGGCATTATTTTTTTTTAAATGATAAAACAAGAAGAATTAGAATAAATAAAAATAAATAAGCTAGTAAAGATAAAGAAAAACCACTCCGGTGATGCCAGGGGGTATCCAAGGTTGAGGACCACCACCTGGAACCACCACGTCTGCCTGAGCTGCGGGCAGAGCAGTCGAGCCTTTTCCAGGTGAGACAGCTCTCCTGGCCTCCCCACTGCAGCCCCAGAGCCGGCCACTGCCCCACAGGCAGAGGACATACTGGGGGGCCCATTTATCAAGTCTCAAAGAGATGGCACTCAGGGCTTAAAGGGAATAGGACTTAAATTATAGCTGGAGAAAATTGGGCTAGGTCAACCGAAGTGGGCCAAGGCCCCAAAGAGGGTCCCCAGTGAATATCCGGGGACAGACCTGCTGTGACCAGAGCCTGAGAAACTCTCACAGGAGGATTGCTGGGAGCTGTGGGGCTCTGGGGTAGCAAATGGCGTTCCCAGAAAACTGAACACACAGGCTTGGGAAGGCTGGCTGTGGACTGCCGGGGCAGTGGGCCAGGAGCCCGCGTGGCCGCTCACTGACCTCTGAACGCAGCAGGTCACCCTTCCTGCCGAGCCACAGCCTCCTTGTCTGGGACAGGAGGGAGGTTGGTGAGCCCGCCCTGGGTTCCGTCACAGCTGCCAGGGCAGAAGACCCCCCCTGGCCACTCTGGGAGCGAGGGTGTTGGCATTCACTGCTGGGTGGCCTTATTTGTGTCCCTCAGAGTTGAGGAGGCAACCTAGACCCCGGGGCTCCCAGCCACTGCTCAGGCTGAAGACTGTGCACCAGCTAGAGAAGGGGAGGGATGGGTTGGGGGGCGGGGAGATGGGCCTCGTGAATGAAACCTGCCTTGGGAGGGGGCAGGAGAGAGTGGGAGGAAGGGAAGAGGGTGGGGTGGGCACAGAGGGAGGAAAATGCAGCCTCATCTGCTTGTTTGTGTTTCTTGGATTTAAGATGCTGACTTCTAGCATGTTTTTAAATCCATCAGACGTGAAAGGCTGATTTGAGTAGATCTGCAGAGTGAAGCTGGTAATTTCACTTGCCGCAGCAGAGAGCGAAGACGCAGCACCTCTCCCCAGGCCAGGCCAGCTGCGGAGGCGTGGGGAGACCTTCACGCCAGGTGCCTTCTACTCCCGGACAGTGGGAGCAGCCTGGAGGAGGAGGTGGCGGAAAGATAAAAAGATACAGAAGATGGGAAAGGGAGGGAAAAGTGGGGCAGAAGTGGGGCAGGGTAGAAAGTGGAGAAGGGTGAATGGTAAGACTCAGAAATGGACTGGCTCAACATTCTCCTGGTCCAGGGACAGTTCCCAGTCAACTCATCCAGACTCCCCGGCACGCCTTACACTGTATACTTTGACGTCAGTCTCAGTTCAAAACAATCCCAGACTCTCAGGGTTGGTGGGGTAGAGGTAGAGGCAATCCTGGGAGCAGAGTGTTCAACATCTGCTTGAATACCTCTAGTATCAGGGAGCTCAGTATCTGGTGAGACAGCCTGTTCCATTGCTGGGCAGTGATTACGGGGACAAACTTCCTTAGGATAGGTTGCAATCCCCATGCTCTGTGCTGGCTGGCCCTAATCTGGCCTGTTGAGTCCCTCAGAACAATGTAATGCCCAAGTCAGAGTCAGCCCTTCATCACAGAACACAGTATTTGGGTCCTCTCTACTCCAGTCCTCCTATGCTAGTTCCTAGTGTCCTTACCATAAACGATTACAGCATAAATCTTGCTAAACCAAAGTATTTCTGGATGCTAATGAGTGTGTTTCCCACTGTAGGCAATGCAACAAAATTTCAGGAATAACAAAAGACTTTTGCCATTCATTTTTTTGTGTCATTCAACACACTCTTATTGAGTCCACACTCTGGGACCAGGTTAGCCCCTCCTGTGGACATAGAGGATATGGAAGTCCTGTCTCCAGGAGCTTATCTACAAGGAATAGAGCCAAATTCCTAAAGAGAAGGGTGTGCAGAGGCAGAAGTGCTAGGAGAATCCAGGGTGAGGTGGGGCTGGTTGAGGCCCTTAAGGGAAGGGGACCCGGGGGATTGTGGTCATGGTATTTTTATGGAATTCTACTGTATACTTGTGGGTTTCTAGGTATTTCTTCCCCTTGAGTACACTGAAGCATTGAGGGCATTAAGTAAGCCTGTCTTCCTTTCTGCTCCCTTATCTCTGATAAAACCTGAGAGAAATGTCTTAGACCCTCAGTAGTTGGGCATTGAAGAGAATCAATCCTATATTCATTCATGGAACATAATTGTTTGTGAAAGTGTTTTCTGAAAAAAAGGTATTATGGTAAAATATACAAAATGTAAAGTTTGCAATTTTAACCATTTACAAATGTACAATTCAGTGACATTGAGTACAGTCACAATATTGTGTGCAACCATCACTCCCTTCCAACTCCAGAGCTTTTCACCATCCCAAAATGAAAGAGTCTGTAAACCATATATGTAAAGGTGGTTTGATTAGGAGTGCACTATCTGAAGTCTTGACTGGGCAACAAAACTACACATCCACACCTAGCATCTATTATGTAAATAGAAAAATGAATGAGACCAGAACCCTGCCAGTGAGAACCTTGTAGTCTGTGATGCTGGGCTCCTGTCCCATTTCAAGGCAGAGTGGAAAGATACAAAGCATTCTTAGACAGAAGTCTGTAGCTTGAAGGAATGCAAGTTTTCCTTATTCTACTAGCCCAGAGAAATAGGAGATGCTCTTACTTAAGGCCCCAGCTTCTCCTGGTTACCAAGAAGTGTGGGACTTTCTTTCTTCCTTATTTTGTTTTGGTCTTTTGCACAGGGAGACAGATGATGTAATAACTAACATTTGTCTAGAGGCTTTCAGTTGTCTAAACCCTTTCCCCAGAGTTCTTGTTTGACCTTCACACTAGCAGACAGTAGGACAGAGAACACTATTTTACAGATTTGGAAGCTAGGCTCAGAGCACCAAGAAGTTCCAGCTTTTGCCTAAAGCCACACAACTTGTGTGCAGGTTCTTATTCTGAACAGATCGTTAGGGGTTAGAGAAAACATCTGGGAGAGGCACAGTCTGGGTAAAGATGGTCGGTTCCATACCAGGAAGGAAGAGAACCAGGTAAAGAAGCATCTTTTATGCACAGAGGCATGGAGCCCAAGTGAGATTGAGTTGTTGAGCCACCCGAGGGTAATGGATTGCTACTAGCAACAGCTGGGGAGGCTGCAGGGTGATGAGATGGAATGCTTTGATGGGCATCACACTGTCTGAAATGCAATTGAATCACAGCAGCTGGAATGTTCTCAGCACTCTGTTTTTTTTTTTTTTTACATTGATTTTTTTTTAATTCTTATGTTAATCCCCATACATTACATCATTAGTTTTAGATGAAGTGTTCCATGATTCATTGTTTGTGCATAACACCCAGTGCTCCATGCAGAATGTGCCCTCCTCAATACCCACCACCAGGCTAACCCATCCTCCCACCCCCCTCCCCTCTAGAACCCTGTTTGTTTTTCAGAGTCCATCGTCTCTCATGGTTCGTCTACCCCTCCGATTTCCCCCGCTTCATTCTTCCCCTCCCGCTACCTTCTTCTTCTTCTTCTTTTTTTTTCTTAACATATATTGCATTATTTGTTTCAGAGGTACAGATCTGAGATTCAACAGTCTTGCACAATTCACAGCGCTTACCAGAGCACATACCCTCCCCAGTGTCTATCACCCAGTCACCCCATCCTTCCCACCCCACCCCCCACTCCAGCAACCCTCAGTTTGTTTCCTGAGATTAAGAATTCCTCATATCAGTGAGATCATATGATACATGTCTTTCTCTGTTTGACTTATTTCACTCAACATAATACCCTCCAGTTCCATCCACGTCGTTGCAAATGGCAAGATCTCATTCCTTTTGATGGTTGCATAATATTCCATTGTATATATATACCACCTCTTCTTTATCCATTCATCTGTCGATGGACATCTTGGCTCTTTCCAGTTTGGCTATTGTGGACATTGCTGCTATAAACATCGGGGTGCACGTACCCCTTCGGATCCCTACTTTTGTATCTTTGGGGTAAATACCCAGTAAGCACTCTGTTTTAAGAGCCAGAAGCAGCAGCTCATTTTGAACCAGTGAGGCAACCCCATGGGTCTACCAGACCACAGGGACCCAGTCATCTAGCCTCTGGGAACTGGGGCTCCAATGGAGTGGCTCACCAAGTGCTGGGCCTGTTCTTGAGAAATGATGCTCTGTTCTCAACTGTTCCTACAAGGCAAACATTGTTTGCCAGACACTGTGCCAAGCATGAGGCAGAGATGAATGCTCAGGAGTTCAGTCCAGTGCATTTCACTCATTACAGCCCTGTGGGCACTGTGTACAAATAAGCACAATATAATATCATTACAGAATGGCCTTGGGGAGCCTATGGACTGGATGTTAAATCATATCCTGACACTCTGTCCTTGACCTGGTGCTACACATGCTCAAAGAATTCTACTTCCATGGTCATCTTACTCAGCTGCATTATGAGGCTCCTTGAGCTCTACCTGTTTCAATTCCAAGTTAAAAAAATCCCATTCCTTCTGTCCATGTTCTTTGGGCATTTTTGCTTAGTAGTGCAGAGTTTTTATGGGTAGTATTTACTTTTATAGGTCAGATGGATCCAGTCATAATTCATTATGATGGCACATACCTCACTGGCCCTAAGAGTCCTCATTTGCTGGGCGGGGAGTCTCCTGGTGCTATGTTAAGAGCTTGCAAGTACCACTTCTGAATCAGAGCCAAAGTGCTGATGAAATTCCAGCCCTGACAGAGGGGTCCATTCTTGGACTTGACTCTGTCCTGCCCCAAGATGATAAATGAACACAACCTCACCAAATGCTTCTCAGTGTCTACATTGATTTCAGGTTCTCATCCAAGCACCATATGGTTTCCCAACCCCCATCATTTCCAGGAAGGTTCTTCGAAGTAGGGCACTTCACTGAAACTGGCTCCACTGAATTGTGTGAAAGTTGGAGTTATGATGTTCTTTGTTACTGTTACTGCTGATAATTAACATATTTATTAATAAGGATATTAATGGAGTTAGGAAGTGGGGGAGGTTTAGAAAGACCCTACATCATGTCAACCATCACCATCTCTACCCCTCTCACCCTGACACACACACACCCAGATAAGAAGGGAAGAAATAAGTGATAAAGTAAAATCCTATAGACTTTGACTGAACTTGGTTGGGAATTGTGTAGCCAATTTCTTTCCCCCCAAATAACAAGAGGAGAGGTGACAGTGCTCCTAAGCCCAGTCAGCAAGAGGTTACTTAAATCTTTGTGTCTGTATGTTCGTGTACTGTGATTTCATTATTTTGAAGTAATTAGACACTTCTGATCTGTAGTATTCCCCTACCTATCCCTTCTGAGTGAAATTTTGTGGAATGTCTGGCTTCTTGGCAGGAAAGGGAACACTGCCTGAGGATTTCTGGCCTTCTTTCACTTCCTCAAGGAGGTGGACATATCCTTGGGCAGCTCATCTCCAGCAGGATATCCAGAAGCTCAAGGTGGAGGGGATGGTTCTCAGACCTGAAAGATTTCTGAGTTTCATATCCCTCCTTCAATCCAAAAGACAGGAAAGGCTTTAGGGAGGAGGTTAGAGGTGGGGCTAAGGCATAAGACAAGTCCTGGAAATGTGTGAAGTGTGAGGAAGGAAGCAAGGACTGGCAAGCAGAACTTGATTTGTGCACAGTACAGATGGCTAGCAATGTGAGGTCTTTGAAACTTTAAACCAGCTATTTTAAATATGTTCAAAGACCTAAAGGAAGCCATGTCTAATGAACTAAAGGAAAGTCTGAGAACAATGTCCCACCAAATAGAGAGAATCAATAAAGATATAAAAATTATAAAAGGGACCAAACAGAAATTCTGGAATTGAAAAGTACAAGAATGGAAATGAAAATTTCACTAGAAGTTCCCAATACCATATTTGAGCAGGCAGAATAAAGAATCAGTGAACTTGAAGATGGGGCTGTTGAGATTATCCAGTCTGGGGAACACAAAAAATAATGGAGAAAAATGAACAAAACCTCAGAAACCTGTGGGCACCATCAAGCATGCCAACATGTACATCACAGGAGTTCTAGAAGGAAAGGAGAGGGAGAAAAGGATATAAAGAATATTTAAGGAAATAATGACTAAAACCTCCCCAAATTTGATGAAATCCATCGATCTACACATCCAAGAAGCTCAACAAACTCCAAGTAGGATAAACTCAAAGAGGTCTACAGCTAGATACATCAAAATCAAACTGTTGAAAGCCAAAGACAAAGAATTTTGAGAGCAGCAAGAGAGAAGTAACTCATCACATACAAAAGGGCCTCAATAAGATTAACAGCTAATTTCTCATCAGAAACCATGGGGCCAGAAACAGTGGATGGTATATTCAAAGTAGCAAGGGGAAAATAACCCTGTCAACCAAAAGTTCAATATCTGACAAAACTATCTTTCAAAACTGAAAGATAAATCAAGACATTTTCATATAAACAAAACTGAGAGGGGTGGTCTTTAGCAGACCTTCCCTACAAGAAATACTGGTGAAGTGAAAGACACTAGATAGTAACTTGAATCAACATGAAGAAATAAAGAGCACTGGTAAAAGTAATTACATAATTAAATGTAGGAAATAGTATGAATCCATTTTTTTGTTTATAACTTCTTTTAAAATCTGATTTCAAAGAGAACTGCATAAAAGCAATAACAACAAATCTATGTTCATGGGAAGAAAATGTATAAAGATGTAATTTGTGACAATAACAACATACAAGAGAGGGGAATGGAATGATATAGGAGGAATGTTTTGTGTAGTACTGAAATTAAATTGGTATTGATCCAAACTAGATTGTTATAAACTGAGATATTAAGGGTTACTTCCAGGGCACTAACCAAGAAAATAAGTTAAAAAATATATAATAAATGAAATAACAAGATAATTAAAATAGTACACTAGAAAATAACTAAGACAAAAGAAGGCAGTAGTGGAGAAATAGAGTACAAAAAGACTTATGAAATATAGAAAAGAAACAGCAAAATGGCCGACATAAATCTTACTTTACCCAATATGTTAAATGTAAACAGAGTAAACTTTCCAATGAAAAGGCAGAGATTGGAAGAATATATTAAAAAATATGATCATACTATATGTTGTCTACGAGAGACTCAGTTTAGATTTAAAAGTATAAATGGGGAGAAAGTACAAGAATGGAAAATGTTATAGCAATAGCAACCAAAAGAGAGCTGGAGTTCCTCTACTAATATCAGACAAAATAGACTTTAAGACAAAAATTGTTACCAAAGGCAAGAAGGACACCTTATAATGATAAAGGGTCAATTCATAAAGAAGACATAACAATTATAAACATATATGAACCCAGAGATAGAGTCCCAAAATACTTGAAGCAAACCACCTTTGGAGAAGGCAGCTCTGTCCTAAATAGTTGACCCCCATGACCACTAGGGATTTATTCCCTTGAGCTAGAGTTTTGCCTCCTTTAAAATTCTTTGTTAAAGTAGACATATAGACCTTAAACCACCATTTGCATTAATACCTTAGCTGAAATTGGTTTAAGATCCTTTGGGGCATTGACTGCTAGTGACAGAGACAAAGGGTTGAGCTATTTTTTTTTAAAAAGATTTTATTTATTTATTTGAGAGAGAGAGAATGAGAGACAGAGAGCATGAGAGGGAGGAGGGTCAGAGGGAGAAGCAGACTCCCTGCCGAGCAGGGAGCCCGATGCGGGACTCGATCCTGGGACTCCAGGATCGTGACCTGAGCCGAAGGCAGTCGCTTAACCAACTGAGCCACCCAGGCGCCCGGGTTGAGCTATTTTTGATAGAACATTCAGGTGTGGCTTGGAATGGGCCCAGGGGGTAGAGTAGGGAAGAGGGGAGTCCAAGATTGGGTGGAAGTGTTAAGAACAGAGAAAGAGTACAGGATGGAGAGAGGTAGAAGAAAGCTAGTGTATCACAGAGGAACAGAAAAGAACCCAAACAGACTGTCAACTAAGATAAAAGCTAGACAAGCAACAAAACAGCTGGGGCAGGGTGTCTGGGTGGCTCAGTCAGTTAAATCATCCAACTCTCAGTTTTGGCTCAGGTCGTGATCTCAGGTTGTGAGATCGAGCCCCGCATCAGGCTACATGCTCAGTGTGGAGTCTGCTTGAGTTTCTCTCTCCCTCTCCCTCTGCCCCTCCACCCTGTACATGTTCTCTCTCTCTCTCTCAAATAAATAAATAAATCTTAAAAACAAACAAACAAAAACCCATAAAAACAACCAGGTCTTTGGTTTGGTGTTGAAGCCCCTGGTTTGGCAACTCAGGGCTGAGGGCAGCAGCAGATGCCAGAAGCAGCACAAGGAGTCGGAATAGGGAAGAAAATGTGGGGCCAAGGATGGTAATGAGCACAGATCATTCTTAGGTAAACACCCTGGTACCAGGGCTCAGCTGCTGTCTGCGTCCTGGAGAACCACACTCAGAGAGGCAGAGTGGATTATGTGGATTATGTGGAAGCAGACCATAGATACTATAAAATATGGGTACTGATTGGAAAACCAGGGAAACCCACAGGAACAAAGGAGAACAGGGCCAAGAGGCAATGATGAAAACAAGCCCATATGCCAGGCAAATGGGCTCAGCAACTGGGTACTCAAATGAGGTAGTGTTTGTGAGAGCACCCACTTACGGGGAGATGCTTAGTAAGTGTTAGCTGGTTCTCAATCTGAAATTAGGACAAGGCTAGTGGTCTGGGCAGTGACTCAGTGTTGACAACAATGGTAGCCCCTACCTGTTAACACCTATGTGTGCTGGGCATTGTGCTAAGTATTTCACATTCATTGCCTCATTTAATACTTAAAGTGTCCGTGTGAGGTAGACACTGAAACCTCTGATCTACAGATGAACAGGAAACCTGGCCAGGTGACTTACTCAAGATCACTGCAGCAATGTAAATGGTTTGGAGCCAGAGGTTTCTCTGACAGCACTCTGCCTGGCCCTGGGACAGGCTCATAGCCACAAGCGTGACTTTGATCACCTTGATAGCGTAAAGGGAATGGGGAGAGAAGGGGAAGCTTCAACCTGGGGACACAGAACTTCTCAGAGTCTCTCTGAAGTCCCATCCTCCATACTTGTTTCAAGTGGGGTTAGAGAAAGAATCAGCAGAGGCGTAAAGATCCTTCCTGCCCTCTCTTCTCTGCCTGGACTTTTTTTTTTTTAATTTTATTATGTTATGTTAGTCACTATACAATACATCATTGGCTTTTGATGTGGTGATCCACGATCCATTGTTTTCGTATAACACCCAGTGCTCCATGCAGTATGTGCCCTCCTTAATACCCATCACCGGGCTAACCAATCCCCCCTCCCCCCTCCCCTCTAAAACCCTGTTTGTTTCTCAGAGTCCATAGTCTCTCATGGTTCATCTCTCCCTCCAATCCCCCCCCATTTTTCCCTTGCTTCTCCTAATGTCCTCCATGCTCTTATGTTCCACAGATAAGTGAAACCATATGATAATTGACTTTCTCTGCTTGACTTATTTCACTTAGCATAATCTCCTCCAGTCCCATCCATGTTGATGCAAAAGTTGGGTATTCATCCTTTCTGATGGCTGAGTAATATTCCATTGTATATATGGACCACATCTTCTTTATCCATTCATCTGTTGAAGGGCATCTTGGCTCTTTCCACAGTTTGGCTATTGCAGACATTGCTGCTATGAACATTGGGGTGCATATGACCCTTCTTTTTACTACATCTGTGTCTTTGGGGTAAATACCCAGTAGTGCAATTGCTGGGTCATAGAGTAGCTCTATTTTTAAATAGACTGTTTTCCAAAGTGGCTGTACCAACTTGCATTCCCACCAATGGTGTAAGACGGTTCCCCTTTCTCCACAACCTCTCCAACATTTGTTGTTTCTTTCCCTGTCCATTTTTGCCATTCTAACTGGTGTAAGGTAGTTTTGATTTGGATTTCCCTGATGGCTAATGATGATGAACATTTTTTCATGTGTCTGTTAGCCATTTGTATGTCTTCTTCAGAGAAGTGTCACTTCATATCTTCTGCCCACTTTTTGACTTATTTGTTTTTTGGGTGTTGAGTTTGAGAAGTTCTTTATAGATCCTGGATACCAGCCCTTTATCTGTAGTGTCATTTGCAAATATCTTCTCCCATTCTGTGGGTTGCCTCTTTGTTTTGTTGACTGTTTCCTTTGCTGTGCAGAAGCTTTTTATCTTGATGAAGTCCCAAAAGTTCATTTTTGCTTTTGTTTCACTAGCTTTTGGAGATGTATCTTGAAAGAAGTTGCTGTGGGCGATGTCAAAGAGGTTACTGCCTATGTTCTCCTCTAGGATTTTGATGGATTCCTGTCTCACATTGAGGTCTTTCATCCACTTTGAGTTTATCTTTGTGAACGGTGTTAGAGAATGGTTGAGTTTCATTCTTCTGCATGTGGCTGTCCAATTTTCCCAGCACCATTTATTGAAGAGACTGTCTTTTTTCCATTGCATGTTTTTTCCTGCTTTGTCAAAGATTATTTGACCATAGAGTTGAGGGTCCATATCTGGGTTCTCTATTCTGTTCCATTGGTCTATATGTCTGTTTTTGTGCCAGTACCATGCTGTCTTGGTGATCACAGCTTTGTAATACAGCTTGAAATCAGGCAACGTGATGCCCCCAGCTTTTTCTTTTTCAACATTTCCTTGGCAATTCGGGGTCTTTTCTGATTCCATACAAATTTTAGGATTGTTTGTTCCAGCACCTTGAAAAATGTCATTGCAATTTTGATCGGGATGGCATTGAAGGTATAGATCACTCTGGGTAGCATAGACATTTTAAACAATGTTTATTCTTCCGATCCATGAGCATGGAATATTTTTCCATCTTTTTGTGTCTTCTTCAATTTCTTTCATGAGTGTTTTGTAGTTCCTAGAGTATAGATCCTTTACCTCTTTGGTTAGGTTTATTCCAAGGTATCTTATGGTTTTTGGTGCTATTGTAAATGGAATCGTCTGCCTGGACCTTTGAGGTTTTGTGGGGATTTACCCCACATGCTGTAGGGTCAGGCACTAGGGTCATTCCACCCTGCTCTAAACCCTGAATGCCCTTTTCCTAAATGGAAAAATGCAGCCCCAAGCCAGGGACTCCGTATAGGGGATAAAGGTATCTGTGGGCTTGGGAAACTCCAGATATAGGCTACTTGCCCCATAAATTCCAACTGCCATCTCTGCTTTTTTGTTTTCAGAAGCAGGAGATTTGATTTAATTTCTTTATGGCGATCCCTATCCCCTATCTGCCCCCACCCCCACAACCACACATATTCACACAGCAACACACACCCACACAGATATTGGAGGGCAACTTCTGGGTAACCCATCATCCCCTGCATCCCACGAAGGAGACAATTGCCAGGGCCCTCTCTTAGAGAAAGGAGTTTCCTGTGAGATCCTTTCAAATTTGGACTGGGGGCCAGGGCCAGCCTAAGTTGGAAAATGAAGGTATTATCATAAGCACTCTGAGCAAGAAGAGCCAGAAGCATCAAAGTGCCCAGCCTTCATTTTACTGATGAAATGGTGGCCCAGACAGGGATCTGGCTTACCCAAGACCATGCGGCACCTCCTGGTGCTCAGTGCTGGCTTTTGTGCTGCACCCTCCATGGGCTCCCTTGTGCCTCCAAGCACTAAATGAGGGAGAGAAAAGCCTGCAAAAAGGAGGTAGGCACTTGCCTGGTGACCCATGGGGCCCTGACCCTTTTAGGAGTCCAGGGAGGAGGCTACAAGGGAACACCCTTGGGAACTCTGACCAGCAGACTCTCTCCTGCCTGGCTGGCTGTGTACAGTTGTCTTGAATCTTCTTGGAGGCCTGTGGACACTTTCTGCTCCTCTCCCTTCCTATTTCGTCCCGTTTGGGTATGGATACCACTCACTTTTCTGTGGGGTTGGGCCTGCAACCTTGGAGTGGTAATGGGGAGTGATCTTTATGATCTTTTCATCCAGACTCCCACCCAGGGCAAGAATGCCCTCCCCTTGCCAGCCCCCCTAACAGCCAGCCAATGATGCTTGAGCCCTGCTGGGGCTGGGAACTCACCACCAGCCAGACGAAGGGACCACATATGGGCCCAGATCATTCCCTGTAATGCAAGTGCCCTATGCTGGTGAAGTCCTAGGGGTGCTGAAGCCTACAGCTACACCCTGCTCACTTTTCAAACACCAGCTATATGTCAACAACACAGCCATACTTTCTTTTTTTAAATACAGTCTTCTGGAAAAAAATAAAATAAAATGAAGTCTGTAACTATGGACCTGGTGCTGGGCCTCACTGCGTTCATGTCAATCTACCCCATTAATCATCATGTACAATTTTTCGAAGAGCTATTTTGAGAAACACTGGAAAATGGCTTTTACGGAGCTATATATACCTTATTTATACTCCAGAAATGGTCGCTCTGTTTAGCAGCAGATAGGTTTTTCCCCCCTGTTTTCTTTTCATCTCTTAGTCAAAGTTAAGTAGGAAGAAAGCCCACTCCCTAACCCCAGGCACACATTTATCACCCACAGTCGACCTTGGAGTCAGGGTCATGGGTGGGTGGTTGAGAGGAGTGGGTGTGGGTTTCTTGTAAGGCACGATCCAGAGACCCCAAGGGGACAAATACAGGAGGCATGGCGGCTGCTGAGAGGCAGGGTTCTGCAGCCTGGCAAGGAGCAGGACCCCTGGGGGTGGGGTGTGCAATAGAATGTGAACGCCCTGGCTTGCTTTTCTCAACACCACGTGGGCATCTCAAGGTCCACAAAGCATATGCCAAGAGCATCCCATTGATATCCAGAGAACAGGAGCCAAAGGAAGACCCACCACCCTGGCCCTGCCCCAGTGCTGTATCTTTGGCCTACAGGAAGCAGCAAGTCGGCCCTGCGCAGTTGCCATGGCAACCAGGGTGCTGCAGCTCCTAAGGGCAAGGGAAGCAGAAGGGAGGTGAAGGCACGTGGTGATTTTTTTCTGGAAAAACCCATCTGTTTCTTTTCCCCACAAAACCAAGCTGGGGGAAAATGGGTACCTGGGGTCTAGAGAGAGAAGAGAAAGAAGACTCCAAAATGCTTCAAGAGCAGCTTTCCTGACTGGATGTGCTTCCTTTCCTGTTGGTGGAGGCAAGTCGCTGACAGAGACAAAGGGTTAGGCAGGCTGTGGTGGAAGCATCCAAGCAGGAGCCCATGTTCAGGATTCGGGTAAGTCCTATGACCTCATGCCTGCATGGAGCAGGCCTAGAAGGACTCTTATCAGCCACAGCAAGATTTCTTTTTGGCAGGGCGGTCAACCTGTATTGTGTCCTCCCTCGCTGTATCTTCTTGTTTCTTGAGGATCCTGGGAGAGGAGAAGGTATAGTGTCAGCAGTGAAGAGCTGCTAGGTCCTTTGGTTATAGGCCATCTGGATGATAAGGATGGAACTCAGCCTCACCAGAGCATCAGTGTATTCAGTCTCCCCCGGGGAAGTACAGGTACGTAACCATAATTTGTAAAGACGTTTAGTCAATATGGATCCTTCATGACACCTCTTCCAAGAAGCCTCCCCTGATTCTCCAAGTGGTGAAAGTATCCCTGACAGCATTCTGACCATTCCTCTGTTATAACTGGATCACCCCATGTCAGAATGAACTGCTTCCCTGGGTGGCTCGCTCAGGCGAGAAAGCTGCTTGAAGGCAGAAACTGTATATTTTGTCTCTCTGTCTCTGTAGCCTATCATAGTGCCTGGTACACAGTAGACACTCAAAAAATATACTTTTTGGTTATTAACTCTATAGAAGGTCTGTCCCATGTTGCCACAGTTCCAGATTAAGTGTAGGAGGTGAAGGATTAAAAATAGTGTTAAGTATCTTATCCTTGCTTTATACCCTCAATGTGCTTTCACCTTTAGCATCTCTTTTGATATTTACAACAACCTGAGTCAACAGGGATGGTATGATTGATGTTCCTATGTTAGGGGCAAAGCTCAGAGACGTAGACTGACTTGGCCTAGGAATCAGTGTCAGAGAAAAGCCTACAACTTTCCCCATATTCTTCCATAACTCCACAACCTCTCCAATGCATATATTGTTCTGGATAGATGGATAGGTGAGTGGACAGATGGGTGGATGGGTGGATGGATGGATGAATGCATAGGTGGATGGTGGATGGGTGCGTGGATGGATTCATAGGTGGATGGGTGGAGGGATGGGTGGATGGGTGGATGGGTGGATGGATGGATGGGTGGGTGGATGGATTCATAGGAGGATGGATGGATGGGGGGTGGGGGGATGGGTGGGTTGATACATTCATAGGTGGATAGGTGGATGGATGGATGGGTGGGTGGGTGGATGGATTCATAGGTGGATGGGTAGGTGGATGGATGGAATGAAATGAATGCCTATAAATAAGTGAATAAATGAGTGAATGTCCAAGTATTGAGAAAGGATCCTCTATGGTTTTGTTTTGTTTTTTTTTTAAATTTTGGTATAGGTAAAGGCTTATGAAAACAGTCTTTTGGTGGAACTAACCCTTTGAGTACTGTCCCCTTGGTGCCTCTAGTTCCCCCCCAAAGAGCCCCTCCTCTCCCTGGCTTCTCCACCCCCTCCCCTGGAGCCCATATTATAACTGTTGTTGTTTCCAGCTGGCTGCCAACTAATCCCTGCTAAGATATTAGCCAGTGTTCAGGGACCTGTGATATGACCTTTCCCAGAAGCATTTGCATTTAAAAAGAAGATCCCTGGGAAAAAGGCAGGTTTTAAGATGCACAAGAAGACTACAGTGGGGGTGAGAGGCAGGGAGGCTTTCTTTTTTGTCCTTATTGTATTTCAGAGGGCTGTCCCTGAATCCCACACAAAGGCCTAGGCCTCCAGCCCCTTTACCCAGAAGGCTCAGGCAGACAGAGGGAGTATGGTCTGCACAGAGGTGAATGCAGTGCTTCCCACTGGCCCCTGTCTGCTGTGATGTGCCTCTTTACCTGGCAAAATGGAGCAGGGACTCTTTGGTGTTGTGACCGGAATAGGCACTGCATTCGTAGAAGATCAGATTGTTCTCCTAGAATCATAAAACAGAGGGGACTGAAAGAGTGCTGGGGGAGCTCAACGGAGCCATGGGAGGTGGGAGAACACCCTGTCTGCATCTACCCACATCCCTCATTTCCCCTCGCACACCCCTTTCATTCCTCTCCCCCTCCCTACTCTGTAGGAGGAGGTTGATTTTCCTCTCCTCAGGCTCCTTGTCTAAGGCAAGTTCTGTAACCATCTCCCAGGTGAGCTATAACAATTGTAAAACACAAAACAGTATGCTGCCTTAGTGCTTTACACTTCCCCAAATTGCTCGCAGGTATGTACATGCTCGTTTCCTTTTCGCACCAGCCTACAATGCAGGCAAAGATACAAAGGCCGGGATGGGCCATGTTCTTCCCACTGCACAGGCAGGGAAACCAAGAGCCTGGTGCAAATGGTGGGTTTGTTCATTCAATGACTTATGGAGTTAATGGCGGGGATTTTCCCAGGACACTGGCATTCCTCGACCCTTGGGGCAGATGTCACGAAGGCACTCCAGTAGAAAATCTCCTTCACACCAGTTAATTAATATTCCAGCTGCGTAGGCCACAGGACAACTGTCCATCACTTCAGTAGGCAGAGGCTGTGCTGCTCTTGGCCAAGGCTCATCATTATATCCATTTATCATTCCTGTTAATATATTTCCTGCTTCCTCAGGACAGTGCTAATGGCATGGAGGGCTGGAGGCTGATGCCCTGTGGGGATGCAGGCAGCTCAGTAAGGACACTTCTGCTGTGGTTTGCAGATCAGCAGACTCTACAAACACTGGCTCCCAGTTCAGCTTTCCTGATTCACACCCCAGGGGCCCCGCTCTATCCTCTGTCCTCTTCACCCAGCCCCCGTCCACACTGCTGCTGGAGCCTGACACTGGGTCAGTCTGTGGAAGAATAAAGGCTCCATGGTGGGGGGAGGGAGAGTAAATAGGATCTAGAATTAGAAGACATGATTCACCTTCCAGCTGGCTTCCTGACTCCACCCCTGAGGACCCGTTTGATAAATTGAATCAATCACAACTTCTCTGAGCCTTGTTTTTGTTTGTTTGCTTGCTTTCAACGGGCCAAAAAGAGACAAAAGGAAAAAATGGATGATAAAAATACAGGTCTGCAGTTCATTAATCAAAATCCTTGGATCCAGATGTACTTTGGAATCCAGAGACTTTGAGTTTCAGAGAAATAGCAGATGTATATACCGTATATTGTACTACCCTCCATGGGTCTGGGACAGCACCCTATAATCAAACATACTAATATTTCTTTGGTGAAACATTTGAAAAATTCATTCGAGCAAGGTAAACAAAGACCGTAAGTAGCTTCCCGTCAGTTCTGGTCAGATTTTTCTGCCAGATGAGATAGGAGAAACCTTTCTGTTGGCAGAGCTCTTTCAAATTTCGGTATTGTGGATAAGGGAGGGCAGAGAGACAGCTACCTCATCACCCTTCTTCCTCCTTTTCTCCTTGACCCTTACCATCTGTGCCCATTTGCCCAGCCTTGGGGGCCATGAGTCCCTGTTTAGAGCAAGCACACTAAAAAGTATGGAATCCTGGGGCTGGAAAGCACCTCCATCTTCCCAGAAATACAGTTCCCTGAAAACCACTCGGTGGCAGGAGAAACAGCTGAGGAGAGGCACTGTTTGCTTTCTGATTTCCATCAAGCCTCTTAGGTCCCCAGCTTGGGCAAGAGGGCCGATGCTTATTTTATTTTATTTATTTTTTATTTTTATTATTTTTTAAAGATTTTATTTATTTATTTGACAGAGAGAGAGGGAACACAAGCAGGGGTAGTGGGAGAGGGAGAAGCAGGCTTCCCGCGGAGCAGGGAGCCTGATGCGGGGCTCGATCCCAGGACCCTGGGATCATGACCTGAGCCGAAGGCAGACGCTTAACGACTGAGCCACCCAGGCGCCCCCAATGCTTATTTTAATGCTACGTTTTTGAGTGCATGCCCTGAGTTTATCTCAAGTTCATAGCCTGGGGCTCAATCTTGCTAGAAGGGATAAGCTCTCTAACAGAGCTGTTCGAAGAAGAGCAACCTGCCTTACAGATAGCGAGTGTTTCATCCCTGGAGGTGATCAAGTGGAAACACAGCAGAGATTCGAGTATCAGATAGGGGATTTAAATAAGTAACCTCTTACTATCTAAGAATTTATCATTCTGAGCCCCAAGGAAGAGAGTTTGGGAAAACTCCCCATACTCTGGTCATCCCCAGCCAACTCTATCTTGTGATGTGTGGCTTTCTATAGAAAGTTCAGGAGTTGGGCCATTCCCATGACGTCAGGACACCCACCTTGCCCACTTGCTTGCTTCCCAGGGGTTTTCCAGAGAAAGCTCCCGCCAAGGCTCTTGGGCACAGGCCTGACTGCCTTCAGGGTCCCACCCTGTCCAGAGAGACGGAAACGTTTCCTCTTTACCTTGGCAAGCTGCTCTCCGAGGCCTCGTGGAACTTCCCGCTCTTTCTCGTTGTCAATTTTATTGCCCAGCAGAAGAACAGGGATGTAGTCTCCCACAGCTTCCTGCAGAACAGATAATCCCCCAACTGAGAGAAGCATCCATAAGGAAAGCCCAGAAGGGCAGGCTTAAAATGCTGGTGGGAAAGATACAATCTGGCTTGCGAATCCCCTGCTGCCACAACAGGCCAGGCGAGAATATAGTCATCCCAAAAGCTGAGAGGGAGCGTCACCTTCTCCAAGGGCCTCAGTTTACAAGGCTTCTGCAAGGTGCCTCAGGCCTGCCTCTGGGTGCCGCCCAGATTCGGCTGTGCAGTGACCCCTCCCTCCTTCCCCACTCATCCCTGCTGGATGGGACATGCAGGCTCCCCCAGGTGTGCTGTGGGTAACAGGATGAGGGGACAGTAGACGCCAGTGAACTATGTGTCCTTTTCCACGGCTGATAGCGTCCCTGAAAGCACTCCTAAGTGACCAGACTTAGTCTAAATGAACCAGAATGAAGCAAAGGAATTAATGCAGTGAGCTCTGGAGCAGTTCTAGGGGCTGCTTTGATTAGAAGTGGCATCTCCAGGGGCCTCATATGGGGCACATAAGCTCCCTGAGGGTTGGGTCCAATTCTGATTCATGGTTTTGGGTCCCCAGCGCCCAGCCTATGATTGTTGTATACGGAATTGGAGGTCACCACGCGGGGCAGTACAGATCCCTGTCATCAGGTGCACTGAGGCCTGCGTGGGGAAGAGCTCGGTGGCCACAGAAGCTCCACTTTTCGGCCACAAGTAACAGGCGTATTTACGGGGTCAACTTTCTTTACTCCCCCGGTGACTGTGGCATATCAGCCAGGGGCCCACACCCCTGAGTCTCTGCACCCCGGTGTATCCTCCCTTGAGAAATGTGTGTAGTTAAGTGCCTCTCAGGAGGGCAAACAAAGGGCCCACGGTGCGCAGCTATTAAGTGAGTAAATATGATAATATTCACATGTAAGCAGGTTGTTATTTTTACTTAGTGAGAAATTTAATTAGGGGCTTTTAATAATAATTTGGTAACCAATAGTTATTCATTGTAGCTAAAATGTTTTACTAAATAGAGAGGGTTGGGGGATGATAGAAACCAACAATTGCTTACAGTTTTGCCGAGAGTTTAGCCACTGGATCTAACCACTTCAAATAAATGTCCCAAGTCCTTCCAATAGGTTCACATGTTTTCAGTTTGAATGCAATTGTATTTGAGATTAAGCCTCCATGGCTCCTTAATCTACACATTCATTTTTATTGCAGTTCCGTAGTGAAAAAATTCTCATTTACTCGATGAGAACGTTAAGGCTCAGAGAATCCAAAAGCACATTCAATAACAAAGTCACCGAGTTATGAGGACCCTTTAGTATATGGGTCCACAGTTCTCCAACATTTTTCTCTAAATTCTGATTTCCAGTGAACTCTCTGCTAGTTAGTGTCTTATTAACTAGAACTCTCTCAAAGTGGTATTTCCATTTATCCATGGTCAGATGGTAATTTATGCTGGTAATGATGGCTCAAAAGCACCCATGATTTGGAATGTGTCTTCTGATCCATCAAAAGTAGATCAAATTATGTGCAGTGTACTTGAGGTGCTAAGTGGATCGCACCCTATTCCAAGTATTTGCAAATGAGAAACGTCTTACGGCATAGAAACCATGCTGTGGCTTCCTCTTACCAGAGTGCTGGGTAATGGGAATAGCCCCATTTTCTGACTGTGTTGTGCCACAGAAACTTGTGCGAAGACTTTTTCACAGAAAAGGAAAAAAAGAGGAGGAAGCAGGGAAATGGGCCAAAAGGCTTGCTGTGTACAGCACATGAAAGATATTTGTAGATTTATGTGTGAGGGATGACTAAGGCTTGTGGGATTTCTTGACATGGAAACTCTGACAATATGAGCATCAGACTTGAAGTCCCCAGGCGGAACTTGAACCCGGATTCAGGTATGTTGGCATGGGTGATGGCTTCAGTCTCCTCGCCTGCAAAAGGGATGGTGGGTACCGAATGACCAAATAGGATCAGATAGGGAAGAGTCACAAGCCCAATATCTGAGCCCTGTGCACCACAAACAGCAGAGCTGCCTCTCTGAGGGAAAGTGGGGGGAGGGGGGGAGAAGCAGTCTTCTTTTTTAAAGCAATTCCTGGATATAAAAATAAAACATCTTAGAAGGAACAGAAAAAAGCCCTCCCCACTCCCCCCTGCCCGCCCCGAGCTGTGGCTTCTGTTCTTCGCATTGTTCCTCTCTTATGCAAATACTGTGGACAACTCCCTTCCCCTCTATGGGCCCTGGCCCGCCTCTGATAAAGAATTAGGCGCATCTCCAAAGATATGGCAAAAATAAGTGAGCACACATACAAGGCCAGAGAGTGTGCCATCCATCATGGGAGTCAGTCATCAGCACCCTGGCCCAACACCAGGCTCTGACACAGGGCCATGGGGAGGACTGGGGCTGGGGTAGTTGTCTCATGGCCCTCTCTGACTTTAACCTCAAGTTTTCAGCTCTCTGCCCAAACCTTACACCTTTCAGGTACCCAGCCTGTATACTGCTTGGCACAAAGAGGCTCATCATGACCCACCAGATGAAGCAACACTTCCTTTTAAAAGTCTAAAGCGCACCTCCTTTGGCAAACAAGTCTAAGGTCCACCCCCACCTCTGGTGACATTTCTATAGATGCTGGTAGAACTCTGTAGGCATGGCAGGTCAGAGGAAGGAATCGAAGCTGTTTAGCCAGGCACATGACCTCTGTGTGTGTGGGACCCACTCCTTTTCACAGACTGTATTCTGTGAGCTATGAGATGGACCTACGCAGCTGGTTCCTACCTGCTGACACCCGGCCCAGAAGCCTCTCCATACCTCCAACCATTTTAGTTGCCTTTCTTTGAACTTGAGCTTGTTGGAAGACAGACGTGTTGAAATTCAAAAGATTACCCACCTCTGACTTTAAATAACATGAGCTGTCAACTTGGAGCAGAGGACTGGCATTCAGCTCAGAACGTGCAGCTGTTGGGTTTGGTTGGCTGTAGTTTGTGTGTGTGTGTGTGTGTGTGTGTGTGTGTGTGTGTGTGTTAATATCCATTTGCTGGGAGGCAAGAAAAAGCACTTAGCCAGGATAGTGCTGCTATTTCTCTGGAGCCAGAACAAAAAATTTCTCAGCACATTAAGGCATGTAGTTATGCTAAGAAAAAAATAACTGCAAAATTATATCTTGGGGGTTTCCATATTTATCCACCCCCTGGACTATGAGTCAAAACAAGATTTATTTGTGTAGTTCGTTTTAAACTGCCAGCACTTCAAGCTCAACTTGGAACATGGGGGAAAAAATCAAACTGCTATTTTTTGCTCTGTGCTGTGCATTGCCTCCAGCAACAAAGATCACAGAATGAGAATTAGCTAGTGGTCCACAAAGGGAGAGGAAAGTGCGCCGGGCCCCTCTGAGCTAACGAAGTGTTCTGCTTTGAGGCGGAAATGGGAAGGACTGAAAAAGAAATGAACACCTATTTTTCAGAAGCAGATTTCGCCCATGGACCATGTGATGTTCTTGTCACATAATGCATAATGCAGCATAACACAGTGGCTAGAACTAGACTCTAGTTCTGGCTGGGCGTCTGGCAAGCTGTGGGGACTTTTGGACAAGTCACTTCCTCTCTCTGGATCGCAGGACTTTTCATCTATAAAATAAGAGGCTGCATTAAATTAATCTCCAAGTTTTTTCCCAGTTCGGGTCGCTGCTCCTGTTGGTTTCATGACCCCATCATTTTCCACTTCCTTGACTTACAGACCTAACAATACGGGGCCCTCAGAGTGACAAAAGATTGAAGCAGGAAGTTCAACATGCCAGGACTGCAGACACTGGGGACCCACAAACTGGATTTGGGGAAAATACCAGCCCGTTCAGGCTTGTACCAAAGCCGATTTTCCCTAACTGATACAGGCCCCAAAGTCTCCAGATGTCCAGATTGTCCCATGGTCTAAACACGGGACCCTGAGAGCCCAACCAGTTTCTTCTCTAGATTAGACTGGTTAAACCAGTTCTACCCAGCAGAGATGAGAAGGAGGTAGGGGAGGGCTGGGGAAACTGAGGTGGCAGGAATGGCTACCTGCTTTGATGTGCTATAAGGTACACAGGGAATGTAAAATGGCAGGAGAATCAGCACAGTGTGTGCTTGGGCCTCTCCTGCAGAAGGCCTGTGGGCAAGGTAGAGCTGCCTAGGGGTGGGGGGAATGAGGGAGGGTGGGGCAGGGGGACAGCCATGGGGGCCGGGCTCTCCCAACTCATAAAGCTGCGCAGGTGTGTGTTAGGTCTCTTGCGCCAAAGGATTTTGGTTCCATCGGGACTGGAAGGATCCTCTAGGGTCCTCTCATCTGCACACACTCCTCCTCCACCCTGGACCCCTCCCCCCTCCAGAGGATCAAATGCCATACGCCGTAAGAATGCGGGGGCCAGGAGGAACCCGTCAGAGATTCTGGTCCAGTCTGTCATCGGGTGACTGGCCAGTTTCGCGGCCAGGAAGTGCTGAGCTAGGATGGTAAGAACTTCCTTTTCACGGGACTCCATAGCGCCCCCCGGCCCCACCAAGCATCTACTCCCCCCCATACAACCTCTTCCAAGAGTGAGTCTTTGCCACATATAATCTGGGGCAATTTAAACCCTTTCTTCTAGCACTGCTTTTCAGGTTGCGGGAGGAAGGGGCGATGCCAACAGCTGGCCAGCATTCACTTAATAATAAGGCTTCAGAACATGAAGCCTGTTATTAAAGCTCCCCTCCACCCTCCCTTCTCCGAGTGAGGCAGTTGGCAAAGTGCTTGGAGCTCCATGGAAAAATAAGGTGCTCCACAAATACAAAGTACTTATTATTTTCAGTTCCCTCTGATCAAATTAGGTGTCAGGTTTTAATCTGTCACCTGACACCTCTGATTGCTGGTTGCCAAGGCAGAATGACTTTAGCTTTTCAAGAATCTTGAAAATAATTGCATTCACGAACCCACTGTTCCACACCTTCGACACACTCCGCCATCTGACACTTGTTCACAGGTTCACACAACCGCTGCCTGCCCCCTGCCCCCCGCACTTGTCTGCAATCCTCTGGGGCCACTGGACTGGGTCCCCACACCGACTCCCCCAGAGCGCCTCGCCCGCGCCAGACAGGTGGGTCTGACGGATTCTTGTGGAAGGAACACAGACATCTTTGAAAGTGATTCAGGGCCTTGCTTCTCAAAGTGTGGTCCCCGGCCTGGCCGCATTGGCCTCGCCGGAGAACTTGTTAGAAAATGCAGAACCTCGGAGCCTACCCAAGATTCTGAACCTGCGGAGTCAAATTCCGTATTTTAGCAAGGTTCCCCAGGAGATTCCTATGCATATTGAACTTTGAGAAGCACTTTTCAGGCTTGGAATCATGGCAACTGAGAATCAAAATCACTTGGGGAACTGTTGCTTTTTTCTTTTTCTTAATTGTATTTCCAGGCTCTGAATCATTCTATCTTGGGGAGAAGGCCTGGCATCTGTTTTGTTTGAAAGCACCACAGGTGAATCCTGATTATCCAGGTTTGGCAGCCCCATTTAGAGTTTACCTGTACCTTCTGCTGCTACTCTCAAGAAGGAACATTCAAACTCCAAATTATAGAGGAAAGCCCCACCCTCACCTGGAGAATTCTGAGTTAAGTGCATTTCCGTGTGGCTTCCCTGGGCCATCGATGCACTAGGGTTTCCCTGGGGACTCTTGCTGGGTACGTGCTGACAATGCTTTTCAGCCCATTTGGGCACACACCAGACATCCGGGGCTTGGCACGGTTTTCCGGAGAATGACCGAACTCGTGTTTCCAGCTGCAACGGTGGCCCTCGGCTGTCTTTGCCTCACCGCCGCCGCTGCCAAATTCAACCTGATATTCCACCTCTCCAGACAGATCCCGGGCTCTGGGTGCAAAACCGGGGCCTCAGAAGCGACAGCCCCTACTGAAGGCAGAGAGCACAGTTCTGCAAGTTTGCCTCCTCTATCCATCCCTACTCATCCCAGACTACTCGAACTGCCTCTGCCTGCTCCTGTCTGTCTCAAGATGTCGATATCAGGGGACAACGACATGGGCTTAGCTGGGAAGAGACTGGGTGGTGCAGACATCATGGCCTCCATTTCTTCCTTTGAGAATGAGATGGCTGTTTTAGATCAGTGATTTTTCACAGGGAAGCCCTCCTGTCTAGCAAAATTGTGCCTGGACTTCCAATAGAGAAAATTGAATGAAGCAGAGGTGATGCTGAATGATCTGGGGGATGAGCCCTCCCCAGTGCCTGGGGGAAGTCCTCATGTCCCCAGGGTTCCCAGGAAGAAAGTTTGAGAACCATCAGATTAGATAATCCCTCATGTCTCTCCTGGTGCTTAATTTCTGTGAGGAAGATAAATCTGCCACACTATCAAAAAAAAAAAAAAAATCATGTCATAAATTCCAAAGTTTAAACAGGAATTGCTTCCAGATTACCCATCCCATTTGCCTCCATTATTAGCTTGGTGTAGAGCCATTCACCACATGTCAAAACTTAACATTTTCTCTACTGTAAATTTCTCAAGCCCGATCATTTCGAGAAATAATTTGTATGAAGCAAATTTCAGAGAAACCTTTGAATCTGGTTTCCACTCTTGTTCCTTCTTTTTTCCTGGAAATGAGAGGGATGTGGATTCACAGCAGAGAAAGGAGTGGCCCAGCCAATCTAAACTCTCAGAGAAACAGATTTTGGTGGGAGGAATCACAGATCTTAGGGCCAAAAGGATGAAGAAATGAACAACTCCAGGATTCTGCCTGCCCAGCGATATGGTATCCATTCTCTCCTCCCACATCTGTTGAGCACTAGTTCTGTGGGGCCCATGCCAAGCGCCTGTTACACAGTGTCAGTTCTCAGGAGACCCAGAGGCAGGGAGCTGGGTTGGCAGCTGTGTCCTTCACAGCAGTGTCACAGTGTGGTGAGTAGGTGAGGGCTATGCCAGGTCTTAGGGGCTTGAGCAGCAGGTTGAAAGTAAACTCCACGAGGACAGGAACCTTGTCTCTTATCTGCTGCTATGATTTCCAGAGCCTAGAACAGTGCCTGGCAGTGCTTTAGACAAATACATGAACAACACATGGATCCTGCAGGTGGAAGGAGGTGGGGCATCCTAGCTGATGGTTTTGTTAAAAGACTCCGCTGAATAAAGCAATAGCGTTTTTTAAAGCACCAAAAAAAAAAAAAAAAAGACTCCGCTGAGGCCCTGTCAAATAAATCCGTGCCTTGTCCGCCCTGACCTTGGCCTTGAGAAGGCTGCATCTGATGCAGATGGTCAGAAAGTACAAAGCACTTACGCAACAACTTATTGCAAGTATAAATCAAGAGAGTTGAGTCTTACAGTTAATCCAGAATTCAAAGAAGAGGGCTATTGCCTGTGGGTCCTGCCCAGGGTGACTTTGGGGTGAGCCGGGGGCGCTCACATTGTAGATCAACCTCCCCTCTTGAGAAGGGTTGTGACAGAGGCCCCAAGACACTGTGTGGAGCCACTCCTGGGCTGGGCATAGCTGGGCCCACGGGAGCCAGAACAACACAGAGGAGCAAAAAGGAGGAAGAACATGGGTGGGGCTCAGTTTGAACACCGGTTTCTCTCCATTCTGAGCCCTCCCCCAATCCAGCCCATTCACTCGAGGCACTTATGGCGATTGTAATGACACAGTTATGGGTGTGATCTGTTTTTCAAGTCCCCACCTTCATGAGGGCAGGGACTGTGTCAGTCTCGTTCATCCCCAGTACCGAGGGCTGGGCTTGGGTGAATGGCCATATGGACGCCCGGAGAAGGCGGGCTCTGAATCAGGTTTTGGAAGAGCAGAGGGCCGGGCAGGAGATGGGCAGGGACAAGGGGGAGGCAGGAGTCAGCATCAGCGCTCCTAGGAAGGTCACCAGCTCACCTCCACACTGCTCAGCCACTGCCGGACCGACAGGAACGACTGTCTGGCGGTGACATCGTACATGACGATGACACCATCGGCCTTCCTGAAGAACTGCTGAGTGATGCAGCGATACCTGCCACCGAGGACCACACGTCAGGGGCTACATGGCTCCCCCCGCAGCCCGCACCTGCAGCCCTCTCGGTGGCCGGTGGAGGAGGCAGGGTTTGGCCAGGGGTGCTCCTCACCTCTCCTGCCCCGCCGTGTCCCACAGCTGCAGCGCCACGGACGAGTCGTCCACGCTCACCATCTTCACCCGATAGTCGATGCCTGCAAGGTGGAATGAGCCTATCACTTCCAGATCAGAAAACGACCCCCAACATGTCCTGAAGCATGTGAGGCCAGGGGCAACAAGCTTCCCTGTGCAGGTTCCCCCCAGCCCCAGGGAGCCTGAGTTCTGGTCCTGTGTCTGCCACTTAGCCGCTGTGGGCTGTGGATCAAATCACTTAAACTCTCTGTACCGTAGGTTCCTCACTGTAATGTAATCCACACCCTCTTTAGGGATTCTATAATAAGGGTCAAATGAGATCACATATGTAGAAACGATATACCAAGGCAACGATAATTGTTATTTTTCACCAATTTACTCCCTCATTGCAAAAATGGAGGAGGAGACAGTCCTCCTATTTCTTTCTCCCCCTACTCCCTAAAATCCTTTTCAAAGTTCCCCTAACAAAATTCAAATATCCCCAGGGGGTGGGGTGGGGGATTGATCATACTTTCAGACTTCCATCTGCCAATGCAAAGGATGTGGAGAAGTGGGGGAGGGGTGGCGGGTAGAGGGAAGGTCAGAAGAGAAGAGAAGGGGTAAGGGAGGGAGTCAAAAGCAGCATTCACCCTTGAGATGGGCTTAGAGCTCCTAATCCTAGCCCCTGGGCCAGTCAAAATCATCTCTCTGCGGCCTCGACCCTACCCAGAGTCTTGGTCCAGAGGGACAAGAACTGTACTCTACCGTGGCCCTCGGAGAAAAGGACCTCAATGCAGTTTCTCTGAGAACATATTCCTCTTTCCTACATCATGTAAGAATGTTCACAAATGTTTAACACTTTTCAAAAAGTCTTTCCCCCTCATGGTATCTGATCTGGGAACTAGAGGGCATCCCCTGCCACCTTTAAAAAGGCCCAGGGCGAAGGAGCTGGGACATCCTATGTGACTGCCATGGGAGGCTCAGTAAGGGACAGCAACAGAAGCTTGGCCAGAGAGAGACAAAAGAGACGACAGAGAGGCAGTAAATCGGAAAGGTCATCCCAGCCACGGTCTCCAGGCAAGGCCCTAGTGCACTAGGGGCCCAGGAGTGGCAGGAAGGCGGGAGAGTCCTCCACTCCTAGAATGTCAGACCAGCAGGGGCTCTAGCAGCCCTCTGCTTCACAGGTGAGGCCAAGAGGGGAGTGCATTGGTGCATCTGGAAGAGCAAAAGAGCGATTTGTCCAGTTGGTAGAATGCTTGATATTTCTAGGTTTCCTGTGCCATCTCTCTACCGTCACAGCGCTCCTGTGACATCCACGTGAGGGTTGTTATCTGCACACCTGCATGGGCATGCATGTGCACGCACATCCATACACACACGCGCACATGCACACATGCACACACACGCACACACACGCATGCCCAATGACGGGGTGTCTTGCCCACGCTGGGCAGCGAGTTGCAAGCCCAGCCCTGAGGCTCATTCTTTCTGCAGCAGTGCCCTGTACACAGGGACACCTGGCAGCCTCATTTCGCCCAGGAAGCTCAGGGCTCAGTGCTCCCAGCAAAACGGATTATGACTGGCCGGGCTGAATCTGGGAGTGAGTTTTCTTCTTAGCGAAAAGTGCAAGGGCTTCCCCAGTCTCTGCTCTGGGGGACTGAAGGAGCTGCCTGCTTTGTGATAACAACTCAGCAGAAAGCCGACCATGGTCGACACACCTTCAGGGCCTGATCTGAAAGCAGGCTGAGGGTCCAAAGCCCCTGAGGACAGAGCCCTCTCCTGAGTGGAAAGGCAAGCAGGCGGAGGGGCAGGTGGTGCTGCTTGGGGCGGCTGGGTCTTGGCTACGGTCAGGGTCCTGCTCTCATTGGCTAAGTACTTGCTGGAGGACAGGGAGCTTGTCTTGCAGGGGGCAGGAGTACTGGCAAAATGGGTTCTGTGCCGTGGTGAGCTTGCTGAGAGTCTCAGCTGGGTACACGATGTACTCGTCTCTGCAAACCTCAGACAGGCCCAGGAAACTGAGAAGCCCACGGGGAGAGCCTGGGGGCGGTGGCAGGAGACACAAGGAGTCCGAATCCAACAGAGCAGGCAACACACAATGACGTGGGACCAGAGAGCCTGGAATAAACTGGTTTCTAAGACCACAGACAGTTCTAACATTTCAGGAGCTGGGCAACCCATGCTATGTCCAGTCTCAGTTCTGCCTCTGACCAGCTATGCGATCTTGATGATATTACGTCATTTTGGGTGTCTTCACTCCTCACCTACAAATGAGGGGTGATGGACGGTGTAGAGGGATAGGTCAGATGTTCATAATCTTGAAGTTCAGCTGTAGCATTCAATAAACACATGGCAGTGACCTCCAACTTGCAACCTAACTGATTCCTGAATGACAGCTGGACGTCAGGGGTCCCCGGCACTGAGAATTGTGTCGTGTCTTGTTAGGGGATGGTGTGGGATACAGCTGGGCTGATGGACTCCAGGAAAGGCGATGTTCACTTCTGGATAAGACAGGCTCAAGATATCATTTAGAGTAGGGGGGATTTGGGAGGGGGAGGGCCTGAAAGTTGTCGTAGAGAAAAACTCTAGGGATTTCTCTGTAGAGATGCGGAGTGGGATAGAAAGCAGGCTGGAGGCCAAAAGGGGCGGAGTGCATTCTGTTGGGAAAAAACTTCTGGAAGAAACACCTTGGGCGGTGGCCTGTGACTTACGGCAGGGGGATGTGAACCAATGTGGGACAGTGGAAGGAGCATAGGCCTCAGAGTCCCGGTTTCCAGGGAGCTTTAGCTTCTATTAATCAGTCTTGTCATGTACAAAATGAGCTCCGACGTTCTACAGAAGCCATCACTTGACATCTCCAGGACACCCACGGGGCTCAAGCCCTTGCCTTTGAAGGAGTCAGCTGGTCCTAAGGAGGCGTGGGCAGGGCCCCCAAGTCACGCTGTTGTATTGTAGCATTTACATTGTGCACAAGCCAAGAGTCCAGGATGGATCACATCCATATGAGGGAGTGGGAGACCTGAAGTCCCCTTTGGTGGCGGTGGTACGATTTAGGGAACCGCCGAGTCTCTGTTAGGGCTGTGGTGCTGCCAGTGGTGTTGCTGCCCTTAGCAGGTGGCGGGTGGCCCGAGCCCCAGGCTAGGGGGGCTGAGGGTCCAAAGCCCCTGAGGGGCTCTAGGGCCAGAGCAGGATTTGGTGGCTTTTCTGTCTCTTTAAAGGGAGCATCTTTCTGGTGGCTGGTGTGACATCTGTTACTGACATGTGTACCAGAACAACGCACGTTGTGTGGCAGGGAGACTAATTTCAGCTGCTGTTCCAGCATGTTCTGCGCAGTATGATGAAGGGCATTCCTGATTTGGAAGCTTTGATATTTTTCCCTTCCTAAATTGTAGGTGTTTCCATAATTGGTCTCCTGGGAAGTGCAAATTAGCCTGATTTTTCCTTTTGCAGAGGCTTCCAGCTCAGGGGCACAAAAATTGGAAATGTAAACGGCCCCTGATTCCCTGATTTCATTGACAGGGATTTCATTGGCACACTGTGCACCTTGCTCAGAGGGGTGCCTCTGAGGGCCGAGGGCCTGGCATGCACCCCCGTCTCCCACAAACCTGTGCTGAAGCCCTGACTTGTGGGGGCCTACCCCACGGAACGCCCCTGGGAAGGTGAGTCCTCCTCCTGCAGCCGTTGCTTCCTGCAGGACACTGGGCTCACACAAGGCCAGCGAGGCCAGGCTTCTCCAGGCTTGGGTCACAAGCTCTGCCCTTCTTCCTGTCAGGGACCTGATTCTTCATCTGGGGATGCTCTCAGTCTTTGGGTGGAATGAGACAGAAGGGAGGGGACAGGAGAATGTTCCAGATGATAACAGCATAGGAAAAGACCCAACAGTAAGAATGGGATGCCTGAAGCATGTGGGAAGAGACCCATCTGCAGGAGCAAATTTGGAAGGAAGGGGAAGAATACGGAACCTCCCCAGGCAGGGTTCTGGAGCAGGGAAAGTTTGTCTTATAGAGCCAGCTTGTCAGATAGCTGAAGGTCAAAAATGGTCTGGACAGAGAACCAGGCTTGGAAGCCATCTTGGGTGACCTGGTTCAAATCCTCCAGGAGGAGAAACTTGGAGCCCCAGGGGGAACATGCCCTCCTAAGGTCACACAGCTGATCAGTGGCAGAGCTGAGATGAAGATCTAGGACTCCTGATGTCCCTCTGAACCTCAGCAGCCTCCCCTGCCTGTACCAATCCGTGCCCACCTCTTAGGGTGGGCAAGTGTCCTCATCCCTTGCTGGGTGCTGAGCACACACAACTCAGTATGTGGAATGGTATAGAAGGGGCACGTGAGGGGCCAATATCAGCACTAAACCAGCTGAGGGAATGTGGATAAGCCTCTTAACCTCTCTGGGCCTCGGTTTCCTGATCTGTCTACTGGGCTGGTAAGAGTACTTTCCCCCAGGGTTGTGCAAAGATAGATTGAAATGATGAATACAGAAGCCCATGGTAAATATGCAGATCACATCAATATATTTTCAAATACAGCTGCCTTATCACTACGGCTGAAGGGTACATAGCAGTCTCTCAGGGGATTTATTTTGTGCTTGAGTGATTCAAGCAAAAGGTAGAAGCTAAAAGGTCAATATGCCCTTGGGTCTTGCCACATCTTCCAATGCAATGAGCAACTTTGGGTGAAGGGAACAAAGGCCTCTCTCTGAATAAAATATTACTCAAGTGTGGGAACACATTAAGCCATGATCATCCATTAATAGCTGAGCCTAATGAGCTTCCACGATGAAATCCAGCTGTCCCCCAGCAGGCCTGGGATGCAGAACGGGTAAGATGTGATGGTAAAAGGAGTCACCCAGAGCGCTGTCCTCCACCGCACCCTCTACACACACACACACACACACACACACGCATGCACGCGCACACACAGGGGGAGGGGCAGGGCAGGAAGCTGCTGGCCCGTGGGGGAGGCAGGGGTTGCAGTGTTGGGGTGCACACCTCAGGAGGAGCCTGAAGACTCAGGGCCCTGCTGAAAATGGAGAAAAAACAATAAAAAAGAGACGGGCTCAGAGGGAAACATGGGGCCCAAAGCCCACCTTTGTCAGCTGCAGCTCCCCTCGGGCTGGACAAAGGAAGCGTTCAGTGGAACGAGCTTCGTGGCTGGCACTGTGCAGGAGGGGGACTTGACCTTGCTCCTTTGGCCTCACTGGGGAATAAACCGGCAGGGCCTCCTACCAGCCAGGCCCCACGGCCACTCCCACCGGGCCCCCAGTCCCTTCCTGGGCCCACTTCTCACTCCCTACCCTCCCCAGAGGGGGGGCCCCCGAGAACTCACCCACAGTGGCTGCCAAGCCGGGGGCAAACCGCTCCTCACAGAACCTCCTCAGGAAGGAAGTCTTCCCCACGGCGGAGTTGCCCACTAGCACGATTTTGAAGAGTCGGTCTAGGCTGGAGGGAGGGGCTTCCTCCTGTGGACGGCAGACAGACTGGCATGGCCACTGGCCCCTCCTCCTGCTACAACCTGTCCCTCGACCAGTCCCTACAGGGTCCAGGCGAAGGTGGGGACCTGGCCTCCAGACCAGCACGACGGGGGGCACTCCAGTCCGGGATGCAAGTAGCTTTGGGCTCTGGGCATAAGGGCTCCTTCTAGCATCAGCAGGAGGGAAGAGAGACACTCATTCAACCATTTGTTGTCTGCCTACTGTGCTGTGACCGTGGGCAGAAAACACAGGGACGAGGAGGCAGGCCCAGCTGGCCGAGGACGGAAGAGGCAGCCGTATAAACAAATAATTACAACACATGCTTCCAGGTGCTCCGGGAGCATGGACGGGGAGTCCAGGGTCCACAGGGGAGGACACCGTGAGCCAGGGCTTAAAGAGGAGGCAGAGATTCTCTGTCCGGGGGAAGGACGGGTGGGATGTTTGCAGGGGCAAGGAGAGATAGAGGAAGGCATAGGTATATCACGGGGGCAGAGAAGGCCCACGGTGGGCGAGGGGGCCTTTATGTCTGCCCTAGCACTGAAAGCCTGGACTGAATGGAGGACGCTCTTACTTGCCTCCCTGCACAGTGCTCATCCTTCCGTCTCATCAGCTTCCGGTTAGGACCCCATCTGCCTGGGAAACGGGCTCCACTCAGTAGGTTGGGAAATCGGCCAGGCCAGACCACTGGGCGGAGCTTTCCAGAGTCAACCACCCGTGCGCTCCTTCTTCTTGGCCCAGCCCGCACGGACTGGGAGCAGATCTGCCCCTGAGTTAGTCTGGGACCCTAAAGCCCAGTGGGGGATGAACATGCTCAAGGACAGCCGGGGCAGCCAAGTAAGGAGCTGCCTTCGGGCACAGAGTCCTCTCGGCTGCGTGATCATTCCTTCCCATGAGCTGCTTGTTTGCTCGGCCAAATCCTGCCTCCAGGCCCAGCCCAGCCCTGCCTGGCCAAACAAGGAAGCTCTTTTGAATCTATTTAGAAGCGGATTTGGGGGAATTAGCTCCTCTCACTGAGCAAATACTATAATGGAGTGGCAGCAGATATTAGCAGTACTTGAGTCTCAGAGAAAAGCCATCAACAGCCTTTTGGGGAGAAATCAATTCCATGCAGTACTTAGGAGGGAATTCAAGGTCAATTACAGGAGTTTAGACTAAACTTAAAAAACCCGTACTCATAAACTATGCCCTCTGCCCCATTTTCTTTATTTTTATAATGCATAAGGGCATTGACTGCTGGTCCCTGCTCAGCCTCTGCCTCCAGCTGTCATTTGTTTGCGACTAAAGCTCAGTGCAGCAACCCGTGTATCCCTAGGCATGTCTCCAGGTGGGCAATAAGAAACCCAGAGCAGGAGAAGACCGTTCTGGCTGCTGACGCAGTCCTGGCCCTGTTCTAGGAAGAGCAGGGGGTTTTTTGCAGGCCAAAGATCAACACACTGATGGTCCAGCTCTGGGCAGGCCCCACCTCACAGGTGCAGCGAACCCCGACTCATGTTCACTCATATAACCTGTGTTCCCTCTGGGGGACAATCCACAGTGTGTCAGCCAGATTGCGGGGAGGGGGCTGGAGTAAGATCTGTTCTCATTCTCTGTCCTGCCACTTTTTTTTTTTTTTAATTAAGCTTTAAAAAAATAAAAGTAATACATGCTAATTTTTAAAATTAGGAAAAACAGAAAAGTAGAGAAGAAAATAATAATTATTCATAATCTACCTTGCCAACCAGAAGTGGTCACTATTCATATTTTGATGCATGTCTTCTAGGCTTTTTTCTATGTAGATGAATGAATACATGTTTTATTTAAAGAGATCTGGAATATTATATACAATTTTATTCTTTCTCATATATTATTAAATTATTTCTCCAAGTCACTAAAGTTTCTTGAAAATGTGTTTTTTTAGATTTTATTTCTTTATTAGAGAGAGCGTGCCTGCACACACGCGAGCACGATCGGGGGGGAGGGGCAGAGGGAGAGGAACAAGCCGACCACCTGCTGAGCATGGAGCTGGACATGGGGCTCAATCCCAGGACCATGGGATCATGACCTGAGTTGAAAGCAGAAGCTCAACTGACTGAGCCACCCAGGCGCCCCTTGAAAATGTGATTTTTAATAGTGCTATAATATTCTATTGAATGTTTTCAAGTGTTTGCTAATATACATAACCATGTCTGAGTTAAATCTTTGTCTGAACTTGGTTATTAGGAAGGATTGCTAGGAGCAGAAGTGCTGGTTCCAAGGATGTGGAATTTCTAAATTCTTGATTCTTGTTATCAGACTACTTTCCAGAAAGGCCGGATGGATTGATGCCTCAGCAGCCTTGCGTAGGAGGGCCTGCCTCACAGCACTCTTCCAAAGGGCAGACCCTCTGGTAAAGCTTCCCCATGATTCTCCGAGAGCACACTTCCTGTCTGCAGCAGCTTCTGTCCCAGGCTACTTGGTAGCACACGTGGTGGAGTTAGCACCCACATGAGAGCACACGGCGAGCAGGCCGGGCTCAAGTCCCTGGAGGGCCAGACCAGGTCTAGCCCCTCCGGGCCTCTACTTCCCCATCTGCCACAGGGGAGAAGACACTGCTGACGCACCCCATCAGCTCACATGGGCCAGCACACCTGGATGCTTCATTCCTCCCTTTACCCCATCTCCTACTGACTTCTTGACACTTTTACATTTGGGAGCAGAGCATGGGTATTTAAAACCCCAGTGTGCCCCCTGCCCGCAGGTGCAGGTCTGTGCTGAAGGGGGTGTGGAAGGGCATGGAGGAGGGAGGGGTCGCTATCTACCACTGGTGTCATCCAGCTCTCACTCGCCTGCTGGCCCAAGGCCCTTCGGAGAAGGGACATGAGGCATCTTAACCCAGGACCAGGAATGACAACCGATGCCAAGGAGTCCCTGCAGTGGTCGGAAAGTTTTCCTGGCACACATGCTAATACAGCCATTTGGAAATGCTCAAGTGGCAAGGAAGGGCTCAGTCCTACAGGGCCGCCCCAGTGTATAGGGAGGAGTCTCTTTCACACTGTCATGGGCATTTCTGTAGCCTTTCACAAGGTCCAGTGGGAGGTGAAGGGCTGGAGGAGTCTATTTCTGGGCGTGGGTCACAAACAAGGTGAGGAACATCATCACCATGGACCAGAGGAAGATGGTTACTATGGCCTCCTTTTCCTGCAGCATTGAGCAGGAAGCCCTGGTTGGGAGTGCAGGAGGGGTGAGGGAGAGGAGAAGCACCCTGAAGGGAGGACTAGGCTGGGCATTTGGGAATGAAAGGATGATTAGCTGACTGGGATGATTACACAAACTTTACAAAGCAATGATTGGCCTTGCTGAGAACAGTTACAAAATATAAGAGAAGACGTGCAATTTTGAAAGTATGTGATAGCTTATGCTAAAAGCCAAACAAGATGTCTGTCTAAAGTAGCCACTTTTTAAATGCTTTTGAATCTGAATCAGAAAAGAGAACATAGGGGCAAACCACAGAAGTTATAAAGAGAATTTTCCAGGACCCCCGAGCCTCCCTAGTGACACTCAGTTCAAAAGGGCAAGCTGGTATCTGAAGGACACAAATAGGGTGATTCATGAGACCAGCCACATCTGACTTCCTGAGCTGCCTTTGGGGCTCTTGGGTTCAAATGCAAGGGACAGGTATAAAAGTGACATCTACAAACCAACATAGGATGTGTCCTTACCTTAGACAAGTCTTCTTTTCCAACAGGCTGTCCTCGGGGAGATGCAGGCATGGGTTCCAAGGGTCTGGCCTGCTGGCTTTGTCCTTCCACCCTCTGCTGGGCAACCTCCTCCTCTTCTGGGCATTTGCTCAATGGCTGCTCAAAGCTGCCATCCAGGAGCTGGGGCAGGGGGTCTTCTTCAATGGAGATGATTCTGCGGAGTACCCGGGGGAGTGGACCTTCAGCCCCTGGCTCCTCTTCTGGAAGGGGATATCCACTCAGGCCTAGGGAGCTTCTCCTCCGTGGGAGGACAAACACATCTTCTTCTTCCTCTGACTGGCTATTTTGGGGTAGGGAAGAAAAAGAGATGGGGAGAATATCATACAATATATTAATATGGAAACTGGAGAGATGCCTGATAGCTCTGTGACAAACAACTAACTGAAGAGCATCACAGCTTGGGGGCAGAGAGCTCCAAGAAAGGAAAAACAAAAAACAAAAAACAGACCCTGCATTCTCTAGCTCAGTCACCCAACACACTTCTGTAAGTGCTTAATTAATATGAAGGTGATAAGGTGGTGGTGATGATAATGATGAAGGTGGTGGTGATGATGATGGAGGTGGTGCTGCTGCTGATGATG